>NC_134268.1:166026744-166326744 GCF_031893055.1 Leptodactylus fuscus | reverse complement strand
TAGAACAATTACCTGTCAACCATTTTAATGGGTACTCACTTGTGCAAGAAGAGTTTAAGGAAAAACGCATCGACTGATGTTTGATATGGATGGTTGCAGCTGAGTATAATACCACCCAGTATATTACCTGTAAGAAATAACCTAGCACTTGATGCAGGTGCGGCTGTCCAGGGTCACCTCACACCACTTACCCTTCACATCTACGTTTGTATTCCTTTCAGGGGAGTACACATGGGGACCCCCCCGAACGGAATACCAAACACAATTGCAAGCGGTGAGCAGTAAAAGCACACGGATCCCCATAGACTGTAATGGGGTCCGTGTGCTTGCCACCAGATCTCTGCACAGAACATGCAAACATGAAAGTACTTCACAATCTACTTTCCTGTCCACATGATTCATGCGGGAAGCGTGCGGAAAGCACACTGACCCCATTATAGTCTATAAAGTCTGTGTGCTTTTACTGCTCACCGCTTGCAATTGCATTTGGTATTCCATTCAGGGGGTCCCCATGTGGACACCCCCGAATGGAATACCGACACAGATGTGAACCAAATCTTACTTATCAGATAAAATATGACACAAAACACAAATTGCCTTAAAATAATGAAAGAAAACCATATTAATGCCTAAGTCTTTGGTTTCATGAAGATCGGATGATCTTCTCATGGAATTGGACATACTCAGCTCTGTTAGCTGGCTCTATAGATGTGTGTTGATGATATTGTAAATCAGTTTCTTATAGCTTGTGTTCAGCCACAGCTTGCTGCCAGGGTGCCCCCAACTTCCTCACTCCCTGAGGTGGGAAATCAAGAATTTATCTTCATCTAGGAAAGAGGAATTTCTTTCTTTTCCTTGTAGAGCTGTGTATCTGCTGGGTTTGGAGATTAGCCAAGGGTCAGTAATATATTAAGTAAAGACACAGTATACACAATAATACATAAGCTTCTTTCATCTCATTTATCTTCCAAAAACATTGGCTTCTACTCCGTTGGTTTTGCGTCTCCAGTGATCTCTTTGTGCTTAGTCACATCCTTCTGATTCAGGAATTCAGGATGGGACTTCTCAACTGCATTATACAATTATAGTCCTGTATATCCTACCAGATAAAGGATCAGTAATAGATCTAAAATGTTGCATGTCATAATTTTTTTCTGGAAGAAAATGTTTAAAAGGCAACTAAAATGTACAGTGCTGTCTACTTATGAGCATTAGTGCTAGAAAAAGAGAACATACCAATCTTTGTCACTAACACAAACATGTTACTACCATATATGTGATGTGCCGCACCTCCCATGAGGCGACCTGAAGCGAGCGCTTCAGGCGGCACTATGCCAGGGCCTCAGGGAGGGCGGCATTTTTGCTAACCTAAGCCAGTCCAGGATAAGCTGTCCTGGACTGGCTTAGCACGGAGCGGTGGTTTGGGGAGGCCACTGGAGCAGCGCTGCTCCAGCAGCCTCCCCTCATGCTCAGGCAGAGCGCAGGCAGTCTCCGGGCCTGCTCTCTGCCGGCGAACGGCGCTAAGCCCCGCCCCCTTTCGAGGTGTCCCTCCGCTAAGCCACGCCTCGCTCCGCCCCCTCCCCCGGCGCGGGGGGGGGCGGCTTTCTGTACTTCGCTCGGGCGGTGAAAGGAGCAGGTTCACCCCTGGATGGCACTATCTACTAATGTGTCTTTCCTTACCTGTTTGCTTGACTGGACATGTACAGATATGTGTATGATAGGTGAGGCAGCTTTTCTAAACACAAAACAGTTTCATGACAAATTGATAACTACCCTATATGGTATATACAGTATCTGGTATGACAATTATATTAGTAACTATCCTATATGTATCTATGTGTAACCTCCAAGTGGAGAAGGGTGAATTGCAGTATTTCAAGGCTTTTGTTAATGTGTCTTCAATTGTGTCAAAATTGCTCCAATGCAATTTTTTGATAATGTATATCTTAAAGTCTTTTAATATCATCGGTACTATTGAGTTTTGCATTAGTAGTTGATTTTGAATTATGCAAGCCAAAACACTGCCATTCCCAATATCCCTATAAAAGTGGTAACAATGTTGTGTCACGGTAGTGATAAGCACAGAAGCCCCATCACAATGCAGAAAGTTATTTCTTTGTTAGACTTTTTTTTTTTTTTACAAAACACAGGTTGCTGCAGTCTTTTCATTTCTTTCTATAGGAGTCATGATGCCCGTGTTGCCCGTTCCTTTAACACCCATTGGGCTGCACCCTTGCCACAACACTTCTCCATTCACTTTCCAGGTAAATGTGGCACCTAGAAGTCAATTCTTCTGGTGGGAGAAAGCTGTGGTTTCCAGAGGTTGGATGTGCATTAGAGATGAGCGCAGCGTCCCCGCGTCTTCCTCCGGCTGGAATTCACTCTGCCTAGGCATCGGGGCCTAGGCAGAGCTGACTGCGCATGCGCAGTTGGCTCTGCCTAGGCCGGATGCCTAGGCAGAGTGAATTCCAGCTGGAAGATGCCGCGGGGACGCTGCACGGAGAAGACTTCTAAAGGTAAGAGAAGAATCAGCGTTGATTGGCAGAATGTATAGCATTCTGCCAATCAACGCTGGTTCTGCATCGAACCTTAAACTTCGAACAGCTAGTAGTGTTCGATCGAGTACGAGTATTTCGAATACCGTAGTATTCGATCGAACACCTACTCGATCGAACACTACTCGCTCATCTCTAATGTGGAGATGCCAAAATGTCCAAGATAGGAATTCCCCATTAATAGCCCACATAAAACCATCATGCACAGAGCCTTATATCGGTACCAGCCACAGAACACATGGCTCAGTGATTGACCCAGAAACTATAACAGATAAAGCCATAGAAATGATAGCCACAAGAGGGATACACACAGTGCCCCATAAGAGTAAAAGAAATCAATCGTATTTAAATTGAAGTAATATCTAGAAAATAATCTACATTATTTTTATTGTATGAATGCACTTAAATAGGCAGCAATATTATCTTATGAAAAACAGGAGAGTGGACCCATTTTCTTCATATATTAGCAATATTATCTGCAGTTTATAATCCCTTTAAATGATCAAATGTTGTTACTATATGTATTATATGCCAAGAACAGCCTTTTTTCTAAATTCTGCATGAAATTTCTTGTGTTCTAGGTCACTTGAGACCACTTATTTTTGTCTAGGGTAGTCGGTGTTTGACTTAGAGATCAAGAGAATCCCGTGAGATCTAAAGGATTGTAAAACTACGGATAGGAACAAACTGACAAAATGCTTTACTTCAACTTGTATGTTTATGAGTTCTGTAGCAAGTATATATATTAACAATGATTTTACTATAATATAGAAATGCCAGATGCACAGATACACATAGGGAGTGAGTCAGTATGGTTATTAGTATATGTAGTGCACTTTATTTAAAGGGATCCTATCTTTCAAACACATTTTTTTAAGAAAGGCTATTCTTCTCCTACCTTTCGTTGTCTTCTCCGTGCCGCCATTCCGTAGGAATGCCGGTTTTTGTCGGTATACAAATGAGTTCTCTAGCAGCACTGGGGGTGGGCCCCAGTGCTCAAACAGCACTGGGGGCGTCCCCAATGCTGCAAGAGAACTCTCTCCAGCGCCGCCTCCATCTTCGTCAGCAACGTCCTCTTCATCGTCTTCCGATGCAGGTTTCAGACTTCTAGGCCTCGGGCCTTGGGCAGAGCAGACTGCGCATGCCCACAGGCCACAAGAAAATGGCCACTTATACAGTATTGTAAGCGGCCATTTTCTTGTGGCCTGTGGGCATGTGCAGTCTGCTCTGCCTGAGGCCCGAGGCTTAGAAGATAATATAAACAAAAGAGAAGGGAAAACGTGTCTATTTTTCACTTTTTATTTTTTCATTTAATATCACAAAGTGCTGCTAAAAAACTTGATAAAATAGTTTTTCCTCTCCATTATGTTAATTTTTATCTGGAAGGTGGAGCTAGGATGTTTAATAAGGATGTGTCATTGATTTATTTTATTTTTTTAATTATTTTATTCAATTATTTTCTTACTTTTCTATAATTTTTTTTTTCACATAATAGACCTTTGGGGGCAACTGGTGACTTATTTTTTTGTGGGGAGGCTGATTTCACCTGTAACTGGGGCTGGCACATTTAGCCCCAGTTGCAGCAGGAATACAGCTTCCTTCCCATTCTATAGAGCTGAATAGGGTCCTGTAGAACCCAGCAACTTTAACACATGCTGATTCCTGTGGATCACGTGACCTCCGAGTCAGAGGGGAGCCACATCATGGCGGCACCCATAGTGGTGTATACAGTGCTCATTGAGTAATAAACCTTCCCTGCCTTCTCGCTGGGAGCTCTGGCTGAAGTTACAGCTAGCTCCCAGTTGCAGCAGCTGAAATCTGCTTGGACGTACCAGTATATCCTTGTAGAACAAGGCAAGCATCTTCCGTACATAAAAACCCAATGGGTGGTCCAGAAGTGGTTAATATTGATGGCCTATCCTTAGGATAAACCACCATGATCAGATCTGTAGGGTAGAACTACTGACACCCCTTAGGGCTAGTTCACACGTGAACTGCCCACACGGGTTTTGACACTCTTGTCAAAACCCGCCCGCCGCGACCATCGCAGTCGCGGCTTTCACCTCCGCTGTCGGCTCAAATGAATGAGCCAACATGGAGGGTGCTGCAGCCAGGCGGAAGCCGTGCGGCGCAGCCCGCGCGGCTTCCGCCTGAAGAAAGGGCATGTCGCTTCTTTTCTCCGCTAGCAGCAGCCCGCCGCTAGTGGAGAAAAGAAGCCCGGCAGTCTCCATAGACCACCATTATAAGGGGAGGTTTTGGATGCGAAATCCGCTGTCAAAAACCTCCCCTTATACTCACGTGTGAACTAGCCCTTATGATCATCTGGTTGAAGAAGAATGGACAGAGGAGCAGGAACAGCTCAATCCACATAATGTAGTGGCCATGAATGTTACAAAAACTCTTTCCCATTCACTTGAATAACACTGCAATGCATGGATACACTTCTGGATGATTTAATCAAATATTAACATATGCATCTAAATATAGTAAAGAATAATTTGTTACATTCCAGCCTCTGTTTAAGTACCATTAACACCTTAAGAGATATAGTACATAGGACTTTACTGATGGCATTTATTGTTCTGTCCTAGAATATTACAATACTGTCACAATAATCGCATCTCTAGAATGATATAAGTTTAGTGTTGAGTAAAAAGCTTCTAGTCTCATTCATTTTTAAATCTACCCTTGAAGCATTTTGAAGTGCGTGCTCAGTATGCATGAAAAATGTATCAAAAGCACATATGGGTTTCTGTTGCCATACAGATGCAGTTGTCATGAATTCAGTAGGCTTCCAATTAAATAAAATGGAGTCGTGCTGAACATATGACAACAACATCAGAACTCTGAACAAGGCTTGATGCAGTTTTTATGAGTTGTTCCCTGAAAATATTCACTTTAAACTGGGTAGATGGTGGTAGGATATTGGTCCAAATAATTACAGTGTGTAAAGAGTAAAAATACCAAAGGATTGACACAGTATATTAGCTCAAACTCATACCTAAAATACTGTATATAAGAAAGAAATAGAACTGATCAGATCATGAAGATATCGTCTGTCTATCAAGGATCCCTTTGCTATGACTACCAACTCATCAGAATTTTCTGTAGCTTATTGCAATTTGCAAAATTGCAGAGAAAATGATACCAAGTATCCAATATAGACTGAAATAATCTAATAAAATGTAGATTTCAATACACAGGAGAGGAATGATGTGCTCTTACAGTATACATAGTAACTGATTTACAGTTACTGTGATATAATGTCTAACGTAATCTTTTCTAGAGAAAAGCTTTAAAGGGATTCTATCAGTAGAATCCCTTTTCCAGGTAATATTACATCGGAATAGACTTAAGAAAGGCTATTCTTCTCCTACCTTTAGAGTTCTTCTCCGCGCTACCGTTCCGGTGATATTCCTGGTTTTCTCCATAGGCAATTGAATCTCCGGACAGCACAGGGGGTGTTCCCTCTGTGCTCAAACAGCACACGGGGTGTCTCTTGTGCTTGCTGAAGACTCTCCAGCAGTGCCTCCATCTTCTACAGCCGTGACAATCATGTAGTCTTCTTCCGGCAAACCTGCATTTGAAATCTAACTTAACGTAACCTAACGTAGTTAGTGATGCCATTGGGTTTTAGACAGAGCCGACTGTGCATGTCTGTTCGGCCATTTTACTGTGGCCGCTTACAGGCACAGTACGCTCGTGTAAACAGCTGCAGTAAAATGTTCAAACACACATGCGCAGTCAGCTCTACCCAAAGCCCGATGGCAGAGCAGACTGCGCTTTTGCGGAATTTAGCAGGCTCGCCGGAAGAAGACTACACGAAGGATGCAGCAGAACCCCTGTGCTGTTTGCAGACTCATTTGCATACCAGGAAAAATGGGTATATCAACGGAACAGCGACGCGGAGCAGAAATATAAAGGTAGGGGATGAATAGCCTTTCTTAAGGCAATTCAAACATATTACCTGAAAAAGGGATTCTAATGATAGAATCCCTTTAAAGCAAAAACTAAGCATTGCCACGTCAGCCATGGAAGATCTGATGAAGGTGTGCATGTTGCATGCCTGCAATCATACCCAGAAAAGCAGTATCTGTATATGAATAAAAGCCTGCCGAAACTACTTCAAGGCGTGTCACATTAAGTTCTTAAAGAGGAACGCACCACCCGGGATATAGGAGCTATACGTTCCAAATTGGTTCTATGTGTTAGCTTACATATAGCAGATCAACATGCCATTTGAAAAAGGAGGCGCTAGATCATGTAAGTAAATATAAGTAAGTCAATGTTAGAGCCTCTTACTTGACAACAAAAGAAGATAGACTTCTATCCACTACAGTAGCTATACATCAATCTACTCAGCACCTTTTTGCTTTATTACATGCCACCTATAGATTGAACAGCATTTTCAGGTTGCATGTTTCTTTTTAAAAGGAACCTTCAAACAAGACTAGGCATTTTTGCCATACAACAGTCTCTTCCGACACCCATCTTATCATCTCTACCTCCTGGTCCGTCTTGATACAATAAGAAATGGAACTGCTTGGCCGTTTCTTGGATCCTCCTGTTGTCTGTTATATCAAAACGAGTAGAGCCTGGCAGGGAAGCAATAAGCATCACTGTAGCAGTAGATGGGGATCAGTGAGGATAGAACGGTTTTCAAGAAAAATTGTTAGATTTAGAATGTATATCTGTTTCTTTAGTTCCATCAGCAGTACCATGGGGAAATCTTCACCCTACAGGCTGATAGGAAAGACTGAAGTTTGAACGCTACATAAAGTGCCCCAAACTCTACCCCTCAGTGTATTTTCATTAGCAGATTGACTAAGAGCATTAGATGAAGGAAGCCTTGTGCTGCTCACTGGACAAAGGGAAAACAGATTTTCATTCTAAATTTAACACTTCCCTTACATCCCTTACAGCAACACAACATATGGGGACGTAGTAAGTATCCCTAGGGAATGACATCATGCAAATATCTAAAAATCGACTTCCAAAAGAAATCTCTTCTGTAGATATTTGCAAATTCTCACCCTGAGTAATGAAAAGTATTAGGAAAGTCAAGAGGCCACCATATATTTGCTCCAAGAAGACAGGAAGCATTCTGCAGGTAAAAGTTTAATAATAGAGAACTTCACTAATCTTTTGAAACACAAACCCTACAAGTTTCTTCTGTAAATTGTCAGGATTTTTTAAAAGATGTTAGTTGTCCTAGAAGGTGTTTGTAAGTGAAAAGGCATTGCATCATCTCAAGAACCTCCACTGGTTAATATTGATTAAGACGGTATACCTTTGGGCTGAATAATCGTAGGCACCTTTCCATGAAGTATTCTGGGTGGAACTTAAGGTTCTGTAGTCCAGAGTTTGAAGGTTATTTGACCACTTTGCAGAGGTTTAGTGGATGTAATGTGATATACTTCAAGTGTCCAAATGAAAGATCACAAAAAAAAAAAATCCTAAAAGAAAAAACTTAAGCACATACAATAAATAAACAAGCACATGCGTAAAACACTGCGTTTTTTACAGAGGCATTTTTGCCGCAGGCAAACCACGACATTTACACCACATGGGACCCCGGCCTAATTCTTCTTCTTGTCTAGAAATGAAATGTTCAAGGACTTATTATATCTGATTAGCTGAATGATCAGCAGTTAAATCACACCCAGGAAAAATAATCTAAGATAGCATTGTTATATCATAAATACTTTACAAAGGCAATACCAGTACAATGTATATTCTTACATATAAAATGGTCACTAACTTACCAGGCAACTGAGTCTCATTTTAACACATGATCCTGAACCAAAATGAATTGCACTTTATTTAAAAATGTTACTGGTTTCTGCCTGAAAACCTCTCTAAAGTTCTTGCCACAAGGTGCATCTCTTCTCCCTATTCTGCTGTTTACTCCCTGTCAGTAGGGAAAGTATATCTTTAGAAACCAACAGGCCCAAGACGAACATAGAAAGTGGGGAGGAAGGACTCTCTTTACAAGAAGTATAGGGTGGAACAGAGGCATAACTTAAAGGTCCTGGCCCCCAATGCAAAATATGTAATAGAGTATCTACCTTGTTCCATTATGGATACTCATATATTTTATAGGGTAGAAGAACCTTTGAGGCCCCCTCTAGTAGCAACTGCTATCTCAGCATCTCCTATAGCTATTACCTTGTTTGTAGGGGCACATCTCTCTTCACAGCTTCTGCATGTTTACACATAGAAGTTTCCTGTGCACCCTACCTGTGTACTCTTAAAAAGGAGTCTGCAGCTTCCACAGTTGACAGTAAGTGTAAGGAGAATATTTCTACTTCTGACTAGCTGCTTGTTTTATTGTTGATGGGATGTTGGTCATAGACAGCAAGCAGCTTTCCAGATTATAATCATATTTCTCTTTCTCTGTGCCAAGGATCTCTTTAGCTGCATATTACCTAAAATGTGGAGTCCAGTGTGCCTAGATTTCCTATTTTATTGTCACTTGGGCTTTTCTTAGCTACTTATTTGTTACTTTACAGTTAATTCTGGCAGAATTACATGTAAAGAAACCAGTAGTAGTAATAACAGGGGTGTTCCTTACCGCCCAGCCATGATGCTGAGTGGTGAGGAACGCCTCCCCTACTCCTGATAGTACTCATCCATAGACAAGGACTGGTGGGGCATTCCTCACCGCACAGTATCATCACTGGGGGGTAAAGAATGCCCACTCCACAGTACAGCACTCTAGATGCTACTGTGAGGAAGGGCGTTCCTGACTGACTTTCAGAAATGCCCTTTTGACAGTGATAAGCTACAGTACTGGCATGATAGCTCTTCAGCTGAGGCACAGGACGAGAAAGCCGATAGTGCACTAAATTTAATGCACTGTCAGATTTCTAGCGGTGTATTACACTGCATGTGCCCTGAGGACATGAAAGATTCTCTTTAAGTGAAAAAAAAAAAAAAAAAAAAACAACAACCAAACTGAGGAGGCACAGGAAGAAGAATATAAGAAGATATAAGAAGATTTTCTTCTATATAGTCATGATGATGAGATGACGCTCCTCAATATACTAGTATAAATACGTCAAACTTGGCTAAAAGCCAGAGGTCACATGACATTAAATAGGGTCACATGACTGATGCCATGTTTAATCTGTATCATTTTTTTTTTTCCAACAGAAGCATTCAGAGGACTAAGAATGGTCCATACCATTTTTCTTTCTTTCTTTACTGACAGACCTCTGCAGTGATGAAAGCAAGACGCGGCAAGAATATACACACATGGACAAAATTGTTGGTTCCCCTCGTTTAATGAAAGAAAAACCCACAATGGTCACAGAAATAACTTGAATTTGACAAAAGTAATAATAACCAAAGTAAATGTTGACAAGCCACAAAGAATTTCCTATGGACAGATGAGACAAAGATCTAACTTTTTGGCAAGGCACATCAGCTCTATGTTCACAGATGGAGAAATGAAGCATATCTTGAAAAGGACACTGTCCCTACTGTGAAACATGGAGGAGGCTCTGTTATGTTCTGGGGCTGCTTTGCTGCATCTGGCACAGGGTGTCTTGAATCTGTGCAGGGTACAATGAAATCTCAAGACTATCAAGGAATTCTAGAGAGAAATGTGCTGCCCAGTGTCAGAAAGCTTGGTCTCAGTCGCAGGTCATGAGTCTTACAACAGGATAATGACCCAAAACACAGCTAAAAACACCCAAGAATGGCTAAGAGGAAAACATTGGGCTATTCTGAAGTGGCCTTCTATGGGCCCTGACCTAA
Organism: Leptodactylus fuscus; assembly: GCF_031893055.1. Classification (NCBI taxonomy): domain Eukaryota; kingdom Metazoa; phylum Chordata; class Amphibia; order Anura; family Leptodactylidae; genus Leptodactylus; species Leptodactylus fuscus. The sequence continues at coordinate 166,316,428 of NC_134268.1, read as the reverse complement.
ATCCTATTGAGCATCTTTGGAAGGATCTGTAACATGGCATCTGGAAAAGGCACCCTTCTAACCCAAGACAACTGGAGGAGTTTGCTCATGAGGAGGGGGTCAAAATACCTGCTGAGAGGTGCAGAAGTCTCATTAACAGTTACAGGAATGGTGTGATTGCAGCGATTGCCTCAAAAGGTTGTGCAACAAAATATTAAGTTAAGGGAATCATCATTTCTGTAAAGGCCTGTTTCATAAGGTTTATTTATGTATGTATTTTTAAAAAAAAAAAAAAAAAACAGTTCTGTTGAAGCGAGAAGCAATGTCTAACTTTCATTTGTTTGTTTTCATAGATTTTCTTTTATTTATTATTACTTTTGTCAGATTCAAGTTATTTCTGTGACCATTGTGGGTTTTTCTTTTTATTAAACGAGGGGTACCAACAATTTTGTCCACGTGTGTGAATAAAATTATCTACCATGTATTTTCATTATCATAATTTTCTAGCTATATAATAAGCCTCATTAGGATTTGGTGACTGAAACCTCTGAAAACAAATCAGCTGAGCCAGGCTTTTATCTGAATTCTTTCTGCTTCTAGACTTTTTATGGTATTGATCTATTTGTGCTTGTTGCTCAGTAACATTTAGTAAAAATAGCTTTATCCTTAGCTATTCTGTGCAAATATCTGTCCTGTATAATGGTGCTTAAGCTTATCTGGTTTTATTGATAGAATGTGATGTAAATACTGTACATGCATTGAGAAGATAATTGAAAGCAGATGTAATTGAACGTCTGTGCAACATATAATAGCGGTTTTAGTGTATTTTTTTGTTTTATTTTTTCTACTTTTTCTGCAGGTAATACAGTAAATACTTCTGAAAAAAAAAAAACTGACACTGTCTTCTTTGTAGTATAGGTACAGAGAGGGTTAGGAACTAAAAGGGACTATTTGATAGGTCTGACTGGATAAATAATTAAAATATACCTGTTATTAAATAACAAATAAAATGGTAGAAACAGGACACAATGAAACAAAAATAACTTTAAGACTAGCAGTGATAGTCTGCCTTAAATGTAACACCAAGATGTTATAGATTGGAATTAGAGAGGGAAAATAGGACTAGAAGATAAGGAGGAGAGTGGTTACTTACGCAGAATTGCATATGCATAAGCTTTAAACACACCACTATATATATGAACTACATAGCCGATTTGTTCAAGAACCCCAAAAAGATCTTGTAGGCAATATTTGAGGGTATTTATTAATGGCAACAGGGGTTGGGACTCAAATATAGTTACAGAGTCCTGTAAGATCTATTACCCATGTGTCAAAGCAGTCTAGTAAACTTGGACACTTATTCAGGGCCAGCGCACCTTATATCTTATTCAACTGAGAACTGAAAAAAATTGTTAAAGTCCACCCTCAGTTAAAGAGGACCCTTCACCTCCTGGGGAACATGCAGTTTAATACACTACTAGAAAGCCAACAGTGCACTAAATCGGCTTTCTCTTTCTGTGCCCCCGGTGAAGAGCTATCGGTGCCGGTACCGTAGCTCTTCAACGTCAGAAGGGTGTTTCTGACAGACAGTCATAAATGCCCTTCCTCACAGTAGTGCCTATTGTGCTGTACTGTAAGAGCGGTGGGAAACACCCCCTCCCTCTCCTCACAGTACTCATCCATAGACGACTACTGGGTGGGGCTTTCCTCTCCTCTCAGCATCATTGCTGGGCGGTAAGGATTGCCCCCTCACACAGTACAGTGCTATAGGTGGTGCTGTGAGGAAGGGGGTTCCTGACTGACTGATGAAGCAGGGAGAGAGAAGATATATTAACAAAACTGGTAACATATGTTTCGCACCTGTGTGGTGCTTTTTCAAGCTTTATCCATGTATGGATATAGACTTGTATGATCTCCTACACTTGTCTGTGGCACAAATGCAAGCAAAAATAGGACATGCTTCATAATTTGCAGTACTTGTATACAGCATGAACACAAACTACAGTTGTGTAATGACCTATAGAAGCAAATGTGGATCCATGATTGCAGATAAAAACTACAGTCTACAGCCAAGTACATGAGACCTTAGCATTCGCTTACAGTCTCCTCTGTGTTACATTCTGATCCTGTTTGACCACCGTTATCTCACCTCCAGTTCAACTGAGTTCTGTATTCCCTGTCCCATTGTATCACATACCCAATTTGGATCTCCGTTATTTGACCCTTTGTGTAGCTATTAGAGTTGAGCGAGTAGTTAAATACTCAATATTCAATATTCGTTTCGAGTAGTCCCTCAATATTCGACTCGAATCGAATATTGAATCCTATTATACTCTATGGGGGAAAAATGCTTGTTTCAGGGGTAGGCAACATTCGATCTAACTGAACTTACCAAGTCCACGAGTGAGGGTCGGGCTGGATTCTCCGAGAAGTCTTCTCTGCGCAGTGTCCCTGTGTCGTCATCCGGCAATGAATGCACTCTACTAAGCATCGGGCCTGGGCAGAGACGACTGTGCATGCCTGCACTACAAGAAAATGGCTGCTTACAGTCAAAGCGGCTATTTTCTTGTAGCGCAGGCATTCCCAATGCCTAGCAGAGTGAATTCAGAGCCAGAAGACGCCGTGGGGACGCAGCGAGAAGAAGACTTCTAAAGGTAGGAGAAGAACCAGCGTTGATTGGCCGACTGTGTAGCATTTGGCCAATCAAGAGCTGGTTCTGCATCAAATTTTTCTATTCGAATAGCGAGTGGTACTCGATCGAGTACAAGTATTTTGAATACCGTAGTATTCAATCGAATACCTACTCGATCGAATACTACTCACTCATCTCTAGTAACTATATATTGGTGCTACTAAAAAAGAAGCAAATCAAACTTATTCATATGTAGTATTATTAGTATGATTATTATTGTTTATCTATATCACACCATTAATTCCATGGTGATTTACATTTGAGTGTTTATAAATATACAGACAAATATAATACTAACAATGACCGACTGGAACAGTGGGGTAGAGGGCCCTGGCCGCGAGCGCTTACAATCTATGAGGGAAGAGGGATAGAGACAGAAGGTGAGGGGAGAGACTGTACAGATGGGGATGTGGTGACAGTAGTGTTATTGGAGGTTGTAGACCTTCCTGAATATAAACTTCCTTGATGCAGTCATCAAGATACAGGACAACAAAATTGAGACATCGCTGTATCGGAAACCAATTGACCGCCCTACGTACCTAAGATGGGATAGTTTTCATCCTAAACACATAAAGAACTCCATTGTATACAGCCAGGCCATCAGATACCATCGCATATGTTCAAACCCTGCAGATAGGGACGAACACCTTGGGGGCCTCAAAAACACATTCTTGAGGCAGGGTTACCATCCAAGAACAGTTGATAACCAAATCACCAGAGCCACCAGGATACCAAGATCGGAGTTATTAAAATACAATACCAAACAGGAGAACACTCGGGTACCCCTGGTTGTCACATACAACCCCCACCTGGAGACGCTGAGAGGAATCACACGCAAATTACATCCACTACTGCAAAAAGACAACCGTCTAAAATCCATATTTTCTGACCCCCCTCTCCTATGCTACAGACAGCCACCAAACCTCAGGAATATGATTATTAGCAGCTCTCTGTCACCTCCAACTAACAAAGGAACATTTCCATGTGGACAGAAGAGGTGCAAAACCTGCCCGCACATACTGACCACTGACAAGACAGAGATACCAAACTCTAACAGGGAATATAAAATCCCAGGTACGTTCACCTGTAACACACCTAATGTGGTGTATTTGATCATTTGCACCAAATGTTCCACTGAAAATCTGTATGTTGGAGAGACTGGTCAGAAACTCAGAATGAGAATTAATTCACATCGCCATACAATCAAACAACAGAGAACTGATCTTCCCGTGCCAAATCATTTTTGCCAGGAAGACCACAGCATCATCAATGACATGAAAATCTTGATCTTAAAAGGGAACTTTAAATCAAGGAAACAGCGACTGATTTATGAGTACAAGGCCATGACCCTATTCCAGACGTTGGACAATGGGATGAACATCTCACGTGGGTTTATGTCTTTTTATACACATCATTAAGACAGCCATTAAGATAAGAACTGGGGGATCTGGCAATTGATTGTTTGTTGTTATAAGTATATAGTAATAAGCCTCTTCCCCCCTCCCTCCTGTAATCCTATCCCTATGTGTCCTGTTGTACATAAATATGCAGCCTCTAGAAAGTGTTTTTTAGTTATATCTGAAGAAGAAGCTCAGAGGAAAGCTTCGAAACGTCATATTCTGTCATCATTATGAGTTAGCCATTAAAAAAGGTATCACCTACTGAAGACTTGCAAAGTTTTTTTTGTTTTTTATACTTCCTGAATAGGTGAGTCTTCAGGGCCTTCTTGAATCCTGTGATTGTGGGGGTCAGTCTTATGTGTCTTGGTAAGGAGTTCCAGAATATAGGGGATGCACGGGAAAAATCTTGGAGACGGTTGTGTGAGGAGCAGATGAGAGCGGAGTAGGAGGGCTTTGGAGGATCACAGGTTACATGTGAGCAGGTAGCGGGAGATTAGGTCAGAGATATATGGAGGGGACAGTTTTTATAGATGGCTTTGTATATCAGCGTTAGTATTTTTAACTCTATTCGCTGGGCAACGGGTAACCTGTGAAGGGTTTGTCAAAGGGAAGCAGCTGATGAAGAACGGTTGAGAGATGTATTAAGCGAGCAGCACAGTTTAAGGTGGACTGGAGGGGGTTGAAAGTATTTGAAGAGAGGCCCTGGAGAAGGGTGTTACAGTAGTCTAAGGGGGAGATAATGAGGGCATGGACTAGCATCTTTGCAGTTTCTGGGGGGAGGGAGCGGATTTGATGGAGTTGGAGGCAGCAAGAGAGGTTGAGGGTTTGTATGTGCGATTTGAAGGATAGGTCAGAGTCCAGGATTATCCCAAGGCAACAGACCCGTGAGACAGGGGTAAGCGTAGTAAGCATGTATATGATGATACGTGAGATGTCTCTACTTATAGAGCAGCCAAAATATTTCATTTGACATAATAAACTAGCGAACTGCAGAATAATTTGAATAACTAAATTTATAACAAAAAATCACTATGGATCAACTTCTAGCACTACCTGAAAAAACTTTCTGTGCTACTTTAACATACTTCACATCCCCCACCAATTTCTTCACAAAAGAATAAATGCCACATACTTAATTTGTACTGTTGAAGGAAAATGCCTACATCCACTTTGAGTCTCTCAGCCTCTCACGTGGAATACATACTGTATATGCAGCTGCTGATTCCTGTACTGTTTTATTCATTTGAAGACAGCAACCAATGTGCCATATGGCTGTATGCATGTAAAAAAAGGCATAAAGTAATACAAAAGCAATGCAAAAGATTACTTTTTAATTATACAAGGTGTAAGATAGTTAACAACATAGTGGTAACAATAGAAACCGATTATATTCCAATTATTTCAAAGTGTTACAACATGTATAAAAGGTAAGCAATGAGCACCTGCGGCAAATCACTTGTGCATTTCTGTCTGTGCTTCAGAGCTGAGAATCTGCTTATAGTGAGTGCGCACCTCTGGACTTCTAATCGGAATACAGAAATACGAAATTTCACTGCATTCTCAGAATCACACTTAAGGAGTTAAAATTGTATTACCGTACATGCAAAAGAATCAGACATTATATAGTACGGTATATTAACAAAACAACATGGATACAGCTGGGTATTTGTCAGAAGATTAAATGTTTGTGTCTACATTACCCTTTCAATGAGTTTCTGCAAAATTAGTAGGTATTAATGAAGTCTATACACAATACATAATAGTTTCAGAAGTAACACACACAAACCTTCAAAAAAAGAAACTAAAACAAAATATGTCCAAACATAATAAAACATAATAAAAATAGAAGAGCCACAAAGCATACAAATAAACTCAAACAGATCAAAGTTACCAAAAGGAAATGTTAACTAAGTACTATAAATGCATACATGTATAATATAAGAATATTCTTATTTTGAGCAAGAACAAGTATATAATGGTAAAGTTCTAAAATCTAGATGACTACATGCCGGAGAGGAGGTAAGATAATATAAGTGTAACATCCTTGCCCGTTTGGGTTTTGGCGCTATCCTCTGCCCATATGCTATTGTGCAGCAGGCGTGCTCGGATATGTTTCCTTGCATTAGGTTCTTCTTGTATTGTCTCAAAACTGTCCTATTCCCTCAGCTCAGTAATTGATTTTCCACCACATCCATCTCCTTCACCTTGGTTTTGCTCTGCTCCTCCCAGAGTCCATTCACACGGAGGAAAATGGTGAGGAATTTGGTGTGGAATTTCAGCGCTGAAAAAAAAGCCTCCCATTGACTTCAATGGGTTCCTTCATCTGCTAGCAGAAAAAGGAACCCATTGAAGTCAATGGGAGGCTTTTTCTTTCAGCACTGACATTCCACACCAAATTGCTCACCATTTTCCTCCATGTGAATGCACCCTAATAGTTAATTTAGCCTTACCTGTGTGATTGACAGCCTATCTTCCTATCAAGACTGGGGCAGGTTCTTCCTTCCTATTTATTGCTAATTCATATTCACCTTGGCACTTGCCTTGGCCTTTTGTGCATGCTGGCTTTCTCTGTTTGTTATCTCTATGCATATTTCTAACCTCTGGATTTTCTTATGACTGTTCTCTTGGATTTTAATTCTGTACTGCGCTGCTCCATTGGTTTCAATCACTTGACTGGCTGACCTCCCTTCATGTTGTTGTTTCTCTTGTCTGTGTTCTGTGTCATCACTTATATCTAAGAAGGGACGGTTGCCTAGTTGTCTTCAGTGAGGCAAGTAGCCAGGCACAGGGGAGAGTTCAGCTTAGGACTCTCTGTCTTGTAGTGCCCCTCCTCCCAGGGTTCACCAGCAACTACTGGGGAATTACTTCTAACAATTCCCTTACATTAAGTATGTAAGCATACATACTAAACATATCTGTCCCTGTAAGCATAGAGTCTGTCTCAATAGGTCTTGTCTATTCCCTTACAGTTGTCATGACCTGATTGTTTGTGTTGGTGTACTGTTCTGTCGGGGATTTGATCTGGGCTTTTGTGATCTGCTGGTGGGTTCCCTACCATTGAGCCATCAGTGTGCACATAGTGTTCTGGTCTTCTGAACACACTTGAGGTTATAGGAGTCTAACCTCAGGTGTTATGGATCGCCATCATCCAATGGAAGGAGTCTGGAGCCCTTTATTAGGAAGAGGGCTGGCTCCACCAGTTGCCGGTTTTTGTGGTCCCAACTTAGAATTCTTGGCCTTAGGAGGAGGAGGAGTGTTCTGCTTGTGCTTACTGACTAGAAAGGAGTTTGAGTGTAGTTTGTGTGTGAGTTGGTTTCCCTCCACACTTCTACTCTGCCTTGCCCTTCACGTCTGTTTGTTTGGCACTGTCTGGTTGTTTGAGGTGGGTTCCAGTTTATTTTACCCCAGTCTCGTGTTTACCCTTTCCTCACCTCTCCACTGTCCCTCTCCTCATTTCTCTTGTTTTGTATTTTGTTGTGCTGCGTGTCAGTTGTCCTGCACCTCCAGTCCTGTTTGTTTGTCCGCAGCTGCACCTTTATTTCTGTAGGGGTCACCACCCTAGAATCCCCAGTCCCTAGCTTTCTTGCAGCTCTTGCCCTGTCTGTCTGTCAGGTCTTCGTGCTAGAGAGCCAGGAGTCGTCGGGGCCAAGGTTAGCTTGGAGACAGCTGACCACCACCCGTAGGCAGGGCCTAGCTAGCCACCGTAGTGCCAGGGATAGTCTCCTTCCCCTGTCTCCTTAGCGGTGCAATCTGCAGCCTGGAATCTGTGTCTGGACTCTGACACGAACGTGACAACAGTCCATGTTTACAGTACCAAAGAGAAAAAGCATAGCTATGGATGGTATATATACTTATATATTTGTGTTATCAATATCAATTTACCTCCTCCCTGCATGTAAGAAGAATTTGGGGCTTTTAATAGTTCCCTTTTATTTATTGTAGATATTTTGCTTGCTATTGTTGTACTAGGCTCATTGTACCCCAGACTGTTTACATCTCCTTTAACTTAAAGAGGACCTTTCACCACTTTTGGGCACATGCAGTGTTATATACTGCCAGAAAGCCGACAGTGCGCTGATTTCAGAAGGGCGTTTCTGACAGTTAGCCAGAGACGTCCTTCTGCCTCGCGGCGCCAATCGCGCTGTGCTGTGGAGCCGGGAGGAACGCCCCCTCCCTCTGCTCACACAGCTCGTCCATAGACGAGCATTATCAGGTGCGGGAGGGGGGAGTTCCTCCTCGCTCCACAGCACAGCGCGATTGGCGCCGCGAGGCAGAAGGACGTCTCTGGCTAACTGTCAGAAACGCCCTTCTGACCATAGAGCACTACGGTACCGGCACCGTAAGCTCTTTACACCGGGCACAGATCGGGAAAGCTGACAGTGCGCTGAACTCAGCGCACTGTCGGCTTTCTGGCAGTATATGACACTGCATGTGCCCAAAAGTGGTGAAAGGTCCTCTTTAACAGCTAGCAAATTAACAGGACTGTCCAGACTCAGCAAACAAATGTTATTCTTTGTATAAAGAAAAGTTAGCGTTTTCCAATGTATTTATATTCTGTATCAATTCATTTTTATATCTCTGCTTGTTATAATTTTTTGCTTACTTCCAATTATTAAAAAGCAACCCATAGTCATGTAATGGTCATACTGTTGCACATCTCAATGCAAATCAGATGTCTGATACCTGAGCTATGATTGTAACAAGTCACCTCTAGAAAACTGTGAAAAATTGATACAGAAGGTATATTGGACTTTTTGTTATACAAACAATAACATTATTGGACAATACCTTTAAGTCACAGTTGGAGTCCCCTTTAACGTGACTTGTTTCATTGGCAGCCAGTGTTTTTTGTAAGTTACAGCATGACATTGCAATGTGTTATCAGATGTATCTTAAAAATAACTACATCTATACTAATTTTACATTGTACAAATACATTGTAAGAGCTTGCTACAGACTAAAACATGAGACTTTCTGAGCAATATACAAATGGTTTACCATACTCACCTACAGAAAGTAACAAGTGCTCTAGCTCTCCTCTGGAATCATTGGGCAACGCGGATCCTGTTACACTTTTTTTTTTCCCTATAAATGTATACTGCATATGAAGGAAACAAATTTTACAATATACATTAAAGAAAAGTGTCTGTATCTTTTACTATTATTCCTGTCTTTACTGTATATTTGAGTGTTCTCAGTATATACTCCATATATAAGCAATGTCAGACAAAGTGACAAAGTAGAAGATGTCACTCAAGCAATAAGGGGTGGATCTGGACTCATGGGTGAACCTAGCCTCTCTGTTGCCTGAGGCAAACTATAGACAGGCACCCTTTTTTGCCCCTTGACAGTATATGGCACCCTTTTTTGCCCTCATTTTATGATGACCTTTTTTGCCCCCCAACAATATATGGCCCACTTTTTTGGCCCCCACACAGTATATGTCATCCTGTTTTACCCTCCCATAGTATATGACCCCCTTCTTTATGGCTCCCAACAGTATATGACCCCTATTTAATACCTCCCCACCAAGTATTTGACTGGGCAGTGTCATTTCTTTTTTTTAATAAGCCACTAATTATTGTATTTTGGAACAAATAGCGGACGATACTTTTTACTCCCCCATCCACGCTCCTGTGCTGGCTGGCTCCACTGCCGCCTCCAGGATACACTGTAGATGATATTTAAGAATGCCAGAACATTGGACATAGCGTCTTGGCTTTCTTCAATGTTGTGACTTAAGTGCAGCGCCACCTAGAGGGGCAGCAGACCCGATGTGCACAGAGGACCATTGATGGGTAGTGGCCGGTTAAAAAAAGAAATGTCACCAGTTTATTCCATGAGGCACCTCCTGAGGCCATCACGTCAGGTCAGCTCAAAAAAGCTGCGGCCCTGGGTGTACTGTAGCTAGGGCAGAGCGATAAGCCTGGCAGGAGAAGAAATGCCCCTAAAACACTCCTTTTCTTTTTTTTCATGAAAATGTATCTCCAAGCCAGAAAGGCTTCTTAGTAAAGTGTAAAATCATCCTTAAAAGGTGCTGCCATTAGTTTGATATCAATTTTCCTCCAGACAGACTCCTTTTAAAGTCCATAATAACACTACATTCTGCAAACCCCTAAACTCCTGTCTTTCTCTCAACAAAAATGGAATCCTATGGAGCCATCTAAAAATAAAGCTGACACAGATACAATATATTAAGAATTTTGTCAGCCAGAAAGCTGGTAAAATAATGTAGAAAGGTTGACATTCAGTTAAAACCTGACACACTGAATAAATATGAGATGCAGTCAGAAGGCAACTGTATCCAACTACTGTATTTAACAGACATTGCTGTATGTCAAATGTATTATCTGGTAGTGTTAGGCAAATTAGTCCCGAATATTTCAAATTGTTATTATTTACTAAAACCGAACAATTTGGGATTCATCTTGGGCTAACTAAAATGGATTCCACAACATGATTTGTGGGATATTACTTCACGACACTCAGCTTGCTCCTGTCACCGATGAGGCCCAATTATAGGCCTCAACATTGATCATGGCTCTAGTACTCTTCTGAGACGTCATGCACCTGGACGTATAAGAAAAAGATCGCTGGAGGCCTATTTGAGGTGAAGAAAGGTGAGTTGTAATGATTTTTATACCTACCTTGGGCCTACTCCTATTATACTCTGGGGTCTGAAGAGACCCCAGAATAAATACATTTCACGTCAGTTTCTACCCGAGAAAGTTTGAACTGAATTTTCTTAACACGGGAAGAAACAAATCTTCAGAGATTAGCTCATCCTTATTAACTAGAGGTACCCTATATACTTGAATATAAGCCGACCCGAGTATAAGCCGACCCCCCTAATTTTTCCACAAAAAACTGGGAAAACTTATTGACTCGAGTATAAGCCGAGGGGGGGAAATGCAGCAGCTACTGGAAAATTTCAAAAATTAAAATGGTTTTTAGGTGCAGTAGTTGCTGGGAAAGGGGAGGGGGTGTTTTGGTTGTCTGTCTGCCCCTTCCCTGAGCTTGAGGACTGTTTTTTTTTTCCCCCACGTGGAATTCAGCCTGGTTGAATATAGGGTATCTGAGGTGCTCCTATTAACCCCTTCCCGACGGAAGAGGAGCACTGCAGATCCTATATTCAGTAGACCGGGCACTTTCAGACACAGGGATACCTAATGTGTATGTGTTTCACTCTCATTTCCTACTTTTCTATGTATTCTAGGGAAAGGAGGGATTTAGAACTTTTATTTATTTTATTTTTTTAAAGCTCCTTTATTTTCACTATTTTATGGGAGATTCTATACATTGATATTGCAGCTGGTCATAGACTCCCCCCCTCCTAAAAAAAAATAAATAAATAAATAAAAATAATATATATATATTTTTTTTTTTGCTGACTCGAGTATAAGCCGAGGGGTGCTTTTCCAGTACAAAAACTGTGCTGAAAAATTCGACTTATACTTGACTATATACGGTAATTTGTCATCTTCTATATCATTATAAAATCTCAGGTCATACATCTAACACGCATATTGTTATGCTATGACCTGTGGTGAGGTTGAGCATACTTTTGCAATTTAATGTCTTTTAGTTGAATTTCGGTCATTTTGTCTAGAGCATTATATTTGGCGGGTATTGATAATAATTTGGTTGAAAATATTTTTCATGACAATTTAGTTACTATATGACAATTATCTGTTCCCTTTGAAGTACAAAAACCCTTCAACATGGCTAAGAATTTTAGGCTAAAATTAAGCAGACATTTCAATTGACTTTTAACCTTACTATACAGTAAGTGTTCAGTAAATTCATAATATATCTTTTCAAGCATAAAAGTTAAATTTTTCTGCAGAGCACAAAATCTACTGCATTATCACAGCAGTAAATGATTCCATGATTAGCTGTACAATCTCCCTCATATACACTCACCGGCCACTTTATTAGGTACACCATGCTAGTAACGGGTTGGACCCCCTTTTGCCTTCAGAACTGCCTCAATTCTTCGTGGCATAGATTCAACAAGGTGCTGGAAGCATTCCTCAGAGATTTTGGTCCATATTGACATGATGGCATCACACAGTTGCCGCAGATTTGCCGGCTGCACATCCATGATGCGAATCTCCCGTTCCACCACATCCCAAAGATGCTCTATTGGATTGAGATCTGGTGACTGTGGAGGCCATTGGAGTACAGTGAACTCATTGTCATGTTCAAGAAACCAGTCTGAGATGATTCCAGCTTTATGACATGGCGCATTATCCTGCTGAAAGTAGCCATCAGATGTTGGGTACATTGTGGTCATAAAGGGATGGACATGGTCAGCAACAATACTCAGGTAGGCTTTGGCGTTGCAACGATGCTCAATTGGTACCAAGGGGCCCAAAGAGTGCCAAGAAAATATTCCCCACACCATGACACCACCACCACCAGCCTGAACCGTTGATACAAGGCAGGATGGATCCATGCTTTCATGTTGTTGACGCCAAATTCTGACCCTACCATCCGAATGTCGCAGCAGAAATCGAGACTCATCAGACCAGGCAACGTTTTTCCAATCTTCAATTGTCCAAGTTCGATGAGCTTGTGCAAATTGTAGCCTCAGTTTCCTGTTCTTAGCTGAAAGGAGTGGCACCCAGTGTGGTCTTCTGCTGCTGTAGCCCATCTGCCTCAAAGTTCGACGTACTGTGCGTTCAGAGATGCTCTTCTGGCTACCTTGGTTGTAACGGGTGGCTATTTGAGTCACTGTTGCCTTTCTATCAGCTCGAACCAGTCTGGCCATTCTCCTCTGACCTCTGGCATCAACAACGCATTTCCGCCCACAGAACTGCCGCTCACTGGATGTTTTTTCTTTTTCGGACCATTCTCTGTAAACCCTAGAGATGGTTGTGTGTGAAAATCCCAGTAGATCAGCAGTTTCTGAAATACTCAGACCAGCCCTTCTGGCACCAACAACCATGCCACGTTCAAAGGCACTCAAATCACCTTTCTTCCCCATACTGATGCTCGGTTTGAACTGCAGGAGATTGTCTTGACCATGTCTACATGCCTAAATGCACTGAGTTGCCGCCATGTGATTGGCTGATTAGAAATTAAGTGTTAACGAGCAGTTGAACAGGTGTACCTAATAAAGTGGCCAGTGAGTGTATGTATCACATATTTTGTGAATAGTTGATAAAGGTTTCTAACAGGAAAACCATTAATAAAACTTACAAAGGTTTTTTTTTTTTTTACAAATAAAACCATATTTCAATTTGTCGATTTTTTGAAAATTTAAGGAATTAAACATTTTAAAGAATTTTACATATATTTAGTGGTGACAGTCTTTTGTTTCGATAAGTTGATAATGGATACGACCATGAATTCAGGGACATTCTATGATCTGGTGGACATGTATTTTAAAGGGATTCTATCATTAAAATTGTATTTTTTTTCTGCCTACCACGTCGGAATAGTCTTAAGAAAGGCTATTCTTCTCCTACCTTTAGATGTCTTCTCCAGGCCGCCGTTCGGTAAAAATCCCAGTTTTTGTCAGTATGCAAATGAGTTCTCTTGCAGCACTGGGGGCGGACCACAATGCTCAAACAGCACCGGGGGCATCCCAATGCTGCAAGAGAACTCTCCAGCACTGCCTCCATCTTCGTCTGGCACGGCCTCTCTTCACGTCTTCTTCCAGCGCTGGGTTCAAACTGTGCATGGCCGTTGGCCACAAGAAAACGGCAGCTCACACTTACTGTGTAAGCGGCCATTTTCTTGTGGCCGGCGGCGATGTGCAGTCGCCTTTGCCTGAGGCCCAATGAAGGTGGCACTGGAGATTTCTCTTGCAGCATTGGGGATGCCCCAGTGCTACAAGAGAACTTATTTGCATACTAATGAAAGCCGGGATTTCTACCGAACAGCGGCCCGGAGAAGAAATCTAAAGGTAGGAGAAAAATAGCCTTTCTTAAGGCTATTCTGATGTGGTAGGCAGAAAAAATACTATTTTAATGATAGAATCCCTTTAAAGAAAAAATATTTTAGATATTTGGAGGACAAATTATTTGGTCCTGCTGTTGGCTAGGCAGGCACTTAAACAAGTTCTGACTAATATGCTATACATGCAGAATCCAGCAAGCAGCAAATCTTGAGCTCCAACTTTTTTTAGAGATCTAAATATGTCACATATCTATATATATCTATATATATCTATATATATATATATATATATATATATATATATTTATATTAGTATTCTTTCTTAGTTCTGTCAGTATATGTCTATATCCACTTGCATCATTAATAGTCTAATGAAGGAAAGTTTAATAAACAGTGGTGTGGTCTTTAACATTATCCTTCTGAGTTGGCTTAATGTATGCACCAAAATGCCATAAAACAGACATACACTGGTGATGGTGCCATTTGATCCTGATTTGCTTCTTTATTGGTCTCTTTCTATTGCTCAACTAAAAACAGTGGTTAATTCTTCTTGGTTCTTAGTTCCATGGCTATTAAGCTTTTATTTGTGTGTATAGTTCACAGAGCAGTTCATAATCTGGTACTACCCATGATTCTTGAGGACATTACCTTAAACTACCTTAATCCAATTCTGTTTCAAGTCTTTATTCTTGGCGCTACCTACCGTGTTTCCCCAAAAATAGGACGTACCCCGAAAGTAAGGCATGGCAGACATTTTGCTGCCTTGCCTAATATAAGGCGCTCCCCCGATAGTAAGACGTAGTGAATAGAAATGAATGGAAGTAGCCGGCAAGCGGGGGGTTAATTGGCGTGTCGGGCGCTTCCATTCATTTCTATGGGAGCGACCAGAGGCATTAGCAATGCAATTGCAAAGGTCTGCAATGCATTGCATTAGTGATCAGACCTTTGCAAATGCAATATATATATATATATATATATATATATATATATATATATATATATACAACCCATTTCCCTAGAACACATATAAAAGTATGTAAATACTGTTAAACACATACCGTACATGTTAGGTATCCCTGTGTCCAAAATCACCTGCTCTACAAATCTATAAAAAATATTTTTATACTGTGCAGTATTTAATACATGTTAATTTTTATATTTAGCAATATATGTGAATTCTTCTTTGAAAAAAAATAAGACACCCCCTTGGGTAGACTGGGGAAAAGTGGGCTGCCACATTCCTGTAGTGTGACCATGCTCCCATGTTCCTGTATTAAAACAATTTTCTTGTGCTGTGACTAGGTTCCTGCCCTACATCCACATTCGACATTCCACTCAATGCTCCAGCCCGTTTTGTGTCCATGTTCTAGCTCGTCTTCGCAATGCATGTTCCTATCCTGTGACCAGATCCTGTTCTATGTTTCATACTTCATAGTCTTGTTCCTGCCATCACAGTGGTGTCCAACTGCCAAGTAGTGACTACTTTGGGGATGCCAACCTGTGGATTGTCCTGTAGCAAAGCCACAAAAATTGTAGGGGTATAGAGATGTAAGTCTGGGATCCCAAAGATTCCACACCCCAATCTACCGTAGCACAAAACCAATTTCCACCAAAATATGGATGTTTCTTCCCTACACTCTAGCAGGGAACTTTTATTTATATAAACCTCTACTTCCAAAGACTGGCTGCTGCTTTCCCACAATGGAAATCATTTTATAAAAATCAATCTGTACAACATAACTACATTATCAGCTGGTTATGTTGTAGATATAGACTATACCTATAAAACAATTTATATATGTACTAAAGAATCAATAACATAACTAAACTATTCCTGATATGTAGAAATGACTGCACGCTATAAATGTACTACATATCTTCTTCTAACCACTCAATTGAATTGTGTCAAGGCTCTTGCACTATGCTGATTTTTATGTTTAGATTTATTTGGTTATATTGTGATTTATGATTTAGTACATTGAGTCACATATTGAAGATGATGGTTAGGGTCATCTTGGTCAGCTGTTAGCATTAGATCAAATCCATTTATTTTATTTTTATGTTCAAGCTATCTCATCTGCATCCTATTTTCATCTGCCATCTGTCAACCCAGTGATAGGAGTTTTAAATTGTCCTCTCTTTTCTTGTACCATTTGTTCTATCCTGTTAACTTTCCATTTCGCTGCACGTCAGTCGCAAATCTGACATGTTTAAGATGTAATCCCTACAGAATAAATCTCTGCCGCCATCCTATTATAGACAGCCTGCCTGTTTGGTTGTGTACATTTAATAGGTGAAGTAACATGTACAACCTCTGACCTTTTAAATCTTCCAGAATAATTTCTGCTTGAAAAAGTGAGGCTTTTTGTTGAACTCCATTATGTTATTTTTATAGAATGCATTTAAGCTCTCTTTTTATCTGATACAACAGTGCATTATAACATATTTAGCCAGAGGCTCTCTGCAAATGCAGATAATCTTCTTTTCCACAACTTCTATTGTAGTCTTACCAACTTCCTGACAGAATCCCCAGACAATAGCAACATATTAGAGAATTGATTTTTTTTTTTTTTGTAATGCTGGGGATTGTGTACTGTACTTCAATTGGAGTGTAATAAGTGATGAATTTGTAAAGACTAAATCCAAGAATTTGGAAAACTCATGTAATAGCCATAAGCTGCAAAGTAAAAAAAAGAAAAAATTAGTTTCTAAAGTTTAGTGATTTGTAACCTCATATTATACTTACTTCTACAGCTAAACAACGTGAACAGTATATCATATACTATAGGGACTGTGGGGAAGTTAGCTCGGTAGAAGCAGTGGTGCGAACAGAGCAAGACACAACATATGCAACAAACTGGTTTAGTTAGAAAAAAACAGGAAAATAAATAAACCTTGGCTTCAGGCACAAAACGATCAAAACGAAATACAGCCTTAACTTCAGGCAAAAACAAAAAAACTGCTGAGCATCTAACTAAACAGAACTGATATCTATACGTTTGGCTTACTTCCAGCCACACAAACAAAATAAGCACAATATAGTCTCACCAGACTCAGGGTTACAGGACAGAACCATACACCGTCTTTCACCCCATGGAGCTGCACTGGAATGCAACAGCTGCAGCCATTTTCTGGCCCAGTAATGAGCCAAGGATCTACACCTGGGCTGAGTCCTACTCTAGATCCGCCCTGGACCCCACATATGTCAAAAACCTGGGGCTGATATATCTGGACTTCAGCACTCTGCCTGTCACCTTCTCATACGAACTATTGGGACAACTACACATTACAACTACAACAGATTTTATAACACCCCTTTCTAAATACATAGGCAGTAATATGGAGTTCGGAGCTAAAAAAAAAAAAAAAAAAGCTCACACCCTTTTGGGAAGGCTTTCTACAAGATTTTGCAGTTTGTTGGGGGAATTTTTGTCCATTGATTGGACCAGAAGACCTCGGTCACAGTCTCTGTTCTAGACCATCACAAAGGTGTTCAATGGGGTTGAATTTAGGGCACTGTGTGGGCTGCTCTTGTTTGTCAAGACCTGAGTTGTTTTTCTAAAATTGTTGTGTATTTTGTGGTGGTGTTTGTCTGGGGATTTGAGCCAGTGTCCTGTGACTATCTGGTTATTCTCTTTGCCACTGAGCTGTTCTGTTGGTGGTTGAGTATCTGCCTCAGTGTATACTATAGCTGGTTTGGTGTCTCTGTAGATACGAGCTCCAGGTGTCTGACACTGTCATCAACCTATCAAGTCGTTCCGGAGTTTGTAAAAGGCTGACTGCTGGCTTCAATCCTTACCAATTTTCGTTGTTACCAACTAGGGTTCTTGGCCGAGTTATATAGGAGTGTTTTGTGGAGTTGCACGGTCTCTGGAGCTGATTTGGAAGTGATGTGAGTTTTGTCTTGCTTGAGAGTTTGTCTTACCCTTAACATTTCTACTCAACTCCTGTCCTGCATTTCTGGTTGCCTGTCACTGTTTTGGTATTAGTGAGGTTTTTTTTTAGGGCTTCAGGTTTATTTTTGCCTCTGACCTGTGAAACACATTCCTCACTACTCCAATTTTCCTTTCCTAAAATTCCTGTTGTGTGTTTATGGTTGTGCTGCGCCTGTTAGTTTTCCAGCACGTCCTTTCCTAATTGTTACCATTTGCAGCTGCACCTATTCTTTTGTGCCTCTTTCGAGCCTCTTTCAGCTCTCACCCCATCTGTCTGTTAGGTGTTTGTGTTTAGAGAGCTAGTAGTTGTTGGGGCTTGGATATATCTGACCAACACCCTCAGGCAGGGCCTAGTCAGCCATCATAGCACCAGGGAAAGTGTTCCTACCCCATTTCCATAGAGGTGCTAGCAGCATTTGGGATCACAGTTGCCTGGGCATTGACACAACTGTGGCAATGTTCTACCATACTAAACTCACCCAGCCATGCCTTGGGGACCTTGATTTGAGCACTGGGACATAGTCATACATTATTAGGTGCTTGCCCCAGGAGCACGTTCCGCAGACTAGGTACAAATGCTGTAGATTTTGTCATTATTTATGCCACTTTTATGACAAAAATGATAATGAATATGGTGTGGTTAATAGCAGATTTGATAATCGTGCTAATTTGTTTCCCAGACCTACTGTGGGAATCTACCATTAGATGAAGATTTTTAGGCTCTAGTTCTTTAGAATGGGTGGTGTAAGAAAGTGACCAGCAGAGTTTTGGAGTCCAGATATATCAGTCCCAGGTTTCTGACATATATGTGGTCCAGGGTTGATCTGGAATAGGCGTCAGCCCAAGTGTAGATCCTTGGCTCATTACTGGACCAGAAAAAGGCTGCAGGTCTTGAATTGTAGTGCAGTTCCATGGAGTGAATGGAGGTGTATGGTTCTGTCCTGTAACCCTGAGTCTGGTGAGACTATAGTGTGCTTGTTTTGTTTGTGTGGCTGGAAGTAAGCCACACATATAGTTAGTTTATCAGTTCTGTTTAGTTAATTGCTCAGACGAGCAGGTTTTTTTTAAAATTATGTTTTTGCCTGAAGTTAAGACTTTATTTTGTTTTGCTCATTTGTTCCCAAAATCAAGGTTTATTTATCATCCTGTTTTTTCTAAATAAACCAGTTTGCTGCATATTTTGTGTCCCTGGCTTGACTGTTTGGGTCCTCACCACTGCTTCTACCAAGCTAACTTCCCCACAGTGGCTAATGTCCAAATTCTCTGTTCTTATGATTTCCAGATGCTATTGTGCACCAGTGACTAGCACAAATACATACTACTTTTAAATCCAGTAAAAATGTCACAAAATAAATATAGTATTTATGCTAAATGGGCTAAGCTCTTTGGGGGCCATGGATCTGCTTATAGATTAGCTCGTCTATTTTCTCTTTAATTATTAATACTGAATGCTGTACAGTAAGCACATTTGAGCAGTCACTTTATAATTCAGAACTATAGTAAATCAGAATTATATATGTAACATTTTACATCTTCCTCATTAAAAATGTATTATGATGAGATAACACCATGCTTAATACGTAGCTCTACTTTTTAGATAGTTCCTTGTTTTAGTGAAAGATTTACAGGTTCCATGCTGCATTGCTCCACATTGTGCTTTTGGGAATTCCTAAAGCTCATCTATTACCAGTAGCTGCTCAGTTGTTACACAGATGACTTTTAATGAAGATTTGTAACAATATAAGCATGCATATATATTTTATTAAATAGATTTTGATAAATGCAGCTCTTTTCTCAAGCTGTACCCAAAGGACAACCTTTGCTCTAAAAAAAGTTTATTGCTAACTTATAGAGTTGCCTGCAATAAGCACATATTATTCCTGTCACATTTCAGCAGCGGTGTGATTACTTTATAGATTTTTGTCTCGTTCTGTTTGGGTCTTTTCTTTTGTTCTGATGTTGTAAAATATAGGAATGTTTTTGACTGACATCTTGCGAGTTGGGTGATAACAAAGCAAGGCTGACCATTTGGCAGCTTATATTACAGATACAACTGAAGGGCATTGCTACTAAATTTTCCTGGGGTGTTAAAAGTGACAATTTAACTATTTAACAGCTGAAACTGTTATAAGAAGCCATGAAACTTTAAAGTCACAAAAAGAAACTTTGAGCATTATAGGGAATGAAAGGATATTTTCCTTTTGTTCTCTTCATTCTACATTTAATCGGGCTTTCTAGATTTAGCAAAAGAAAAAAGTTAAAGTAAAGAAAAGTTGATTAAGAAAGTGACCGGCTACATTGATTATGGGCAGCGTAACTGGTAAAGAGTAAGCAAGGACCAGCAAAAACCACTGAAGGGGAAGGGGAAGTGGAGGCGTTCCTGAGCAAGAATGGGAATCGGAAAGTAAGGCTGTTGGCTTGCAGTAAGAGTATTTGTTGGGTGAACCTTATGAGATTCAATTCATGAGATTAGCTTCGCGGTTCCATTTGGACTGCTTACGTCCAAACTAAAACTGCTATTATTGAACTCTGGAGTCTCTTCAGACTCTTCAGTATAATGATCTAGGGCTCAAATTTCCAGGAATTGCTTACATGCCAGGTATTGCGATGCTCATTTGCCATATTTTTGATAGCAGCAGTTGTGGGTACAGTACTAGTGTTGCATTCAACTCTAGGAGGTAATGCTGCAGTACCCACAGTTCAAAGGAGCACCCGGCATATATAAAAATGCCAAGAGCTATGTGCTAGGGAAAACAGCTGATCTGTGGGGGTTCCGACAGTTGGATCCCCCACCAACCTAAAACTGATGGCCCTTCAAATCTGAGCAACTCTAAGAACCATTCCTTGTCTAATGATATGCTAGGGAGTTATCTGATGGACATTTGCTAGGCACATAGCTAACTGCATTTGAGTATCTACATTTCCATGGATGCATTTGTGAACCTTACCATCTGAAATAAACATTAGAAACATTATCATCAATAGAAACTTTAAGAATCTGCCAACACCACATATAATGTTACAAGCAAATCAACCATTATCTGTCTCAGAAATGGAAAGAAAATACCCAATCTAAATAAAATATATATACATATTATACGTGGCTGGGAATCTGTTCTGGCTTTGGTTGTGCTTGTAATGCCTATGTCAATTTGACAATACTGACAATGAAGCCAGGTACTATAGCAACTTTAACTAGCAAGAGTTGTAGTAAATTGGTGAAATGTTATAGTCTTATTAAATGGGGTTTCCCATCTGACTGTTTCAGCAGTTTGCTTTCTGTCTCATCTTCTCACTTCCTGTATTCCCCCCTCTGTACTTGCTGAACGAGACACTATGCAGTATTAAAATACTTATGCAGATCAGCTAATATGCACATGCTTTTAGAGACCGGACTCAGTGTTATATGTGTGTTTACTTGGACTTGGATTTATCAGCAAACTGCAATTAGCTGAACTGATTGTTCTGCCAGTAGAGCAGTAAGTGATCGCACTTGTCCTATCTCACAGGTCTGTGGTTATGGTAACGGTGTGTAAACAATGAAAGGAATAAGTTCACATAGCAGGCAAACATAGCAGCATTTCTAAAACAATATATTTAGGAAAAGTCTTCAATTTACATAAGCTAACAGCAAAGATAGGATCCTTGAGATGGGACAACCCCTTTTAAGGGTGGGTTTGCGCTACCATTATTTAATGTCCATTGGTCTCATCCATCACAGGATAATAGACATTAAAAGACAGATCCAGACTGAACCGCCTCTGTCAGATGCCCGCCTTCATTCAACACCATGATGGAAGCTTTCTTTTTTTCATTATGCTGATGGAAGAAAAAGCCCTGCATTTATTTATTTTACAAAAGTAACCAAACATGGAAGAAGAACGTGTCCATTTTTTTTGTATAACAGTCAATGGTAACAGATGCAGACGGAGGTTGTGTATATTACTCTACTACTGTTAATCTCCGCTAGTGTCATCTATGCTGTTACTGTAAGTGGTATAAACATATCCTTGGATTCCGATCCATGCTGGGAATGGCACTGGGATAATGTTGCACTGGCTTATAGTACATAGCTGACAGTAATACTCGGGGTTCAGCTGTTTAACAAGGTGACTTCAATACAAACAGACTTTGTCATGATGAAACATCTTTGACTATAAGTGCATAATAGTTTGGTTTTATTAAATTTTTATGTACAATTTGAATTACTGTAGATATATAGAATTCATGCAGGAAAACCCGGT
Organism: Leptodactylus fuscus; assembly: GCF_031893055.1. NCBI lineage: Eukaryota > Metazoa > Chordata > Amphibia > Anura > Leptodactylidae > Leptodactylus > Leptodactylus fuscus. The sequence continues at coordinate 166,294,272 of NC_134268.1, read as the reverse complement.
GCAGTTTTCTTTTCTGATTTTGCAACTATAGATACAGTATATATAAATGGAGTATCCATGGATACATAATACAAGTAATGTTTGCTTGTCTTCTGCAAATTAATTTCACTGGCTGGCTCTGTGAATTGATAGACAGAGGAATAGATGGTTATCCTCTGAGACATTCATTTTAATCAGAAAAGATAGCAAGACGGATGATTATGAAATGTTACAAAGAATCAACCTACAGTAATTTAATGGAATTATATTTTACATTGATTGCATTGTTTATTTTTTCCATTTACAACATCTGTAGTTTTTGGAAATTGCGAATGAATATTTTAGGATGACAAAAGTAAAGTAACTCGCTGAGACAAATATCTATACTTCGAATTCAGAATGGAGCTTTGTTTAAGCTCTATTTTTCTTTTCTATTTCATTTTGTAATTTAATCTAAAATCTAGTATAATTATAACTGTTCATTTTACACGTGTGAATATTAACTGCAGAGGTGACATTCTCAATGTTAAAATGACAAAAATATTATTTTAGGGCTGACGCACACAGTGATGTATTCCCTGATTTGTACAAAACTATTACACAGCATGCATAGACATTTAGGAAACTGTATTGTACCGTATTATACCCATGATTTCCTACAGAAGCATTGTGAAATATTTCTGTTAGATCACTAAGGATTCCAAGAGAAAAAGTAGATGCCACTTGTATGTAAGTTATATATGACACCCACCACAGATGGTGCTTATCTTTGCACCATACACTTACAGTGTTGCATCAGAACTACCACCAGTGCTGTAAGTGTGCCGTGTGAGAGTGAGTTAAAAGTTGCCTTGACTTAACACTTAAGTACCGATGCCCCCCATCAAGACCCTGGGAATTGCAGTTTGCAATACAGAGAGATACAGGGGATTATCAGGCTACCCTATTTTTGTTGCTTTTTCTCCTGAGGAACAATGTAAGAAGTACATGGGGGAAACGCGTTGTGAAGAGAAACACTTGTGTGTATTCCACTTCATGCAAGTGGACATATTATCGAAGATCTAACTTATAACAGATGTATGAGGGTGAGATATTCAGTAGTGTACAGTGATAGGCCTAACATCTGCTAGTCGAGTCACACACCTCACTCTAATCTGTCCGGATTTGTGTGTGCTTCACCTGAACTTGGATGCGTTACATAAGGCTTACTACTTTAACCCTAATATAATAGCCATAAACTAGGGTGTCACATTGATATGAACACATGTCTGGATTAGAAACTAGTCTGTAGGTTACACGAAAGATGGAAATACCAATTCAAGACCTGCCGGCTCACAACCATCTACCTCGACCACATGTGTGGAGAATAACCAGGCATTTATATTTATGGGTATTTCATCCAAGATCTCCGTATACACGCATCCATAGTTATAGTTGAAGAGAACTCTGGGTCACTTGTATTTACAAGCATCCTATCCAAGGACTTCTATATCCATGGCATAAAGAGAAGGAGCAGATACATGGAACCGTGGTGTTTTAAATAGTATTAAAAGCAGTGGCATAACTAGGAATGGCGGGGCCCTGTGGGGAACTTTTGACATGCCCCCCCCCCAACCGACAGCGACGACCTCGACCGACACCCTCCTCCACATTCCTGTGCGCTCTATTATGTTCCTTAGTGGCCCCTGCACACAGTATTATGTCCCTTAGTGGCCCCTGCACACAGTTTTATGTCCCTTATTGACCCCTGCACACAGTATTATATCGCTTAGTGGCCCCTGCACACAGTATTATGTCCCTTAGTGGCCCCTACACACAGTATTATGTCCCTTAGTGGCCCCTGCACACAGTATTATGTCCCTTAGTGGCCTCTGCATACAGTATTATGTCCCTTAGTGGCCTCTGCATACAGTATTATGTCCCTTAGTGGCCCCTGCACACAGTATTATGTCCCTTAGTGGCCTCTGCATACAGTATTATGTCCCTTAGTGGCCCCTGCACCCAGTATTATGTCCCTTAATGGCCCCTGCACACAGTATTATGTCCCTTAGTGGCCCCTGCACACAGTATTATGTCCCTTAGTGGCCCCTGCACACAGTATTATGTCCCTTAGTGGCCCCTGCACACAGTATTATGTCCCTTAGTGGCCCCTGCACACAGTATTATGTCCCTTAGTGGCCCCTGCACACAGTATTATGTCCCTTAGTGGCCTCTGCATACAGTATTATGTCTCTTAGTAGTTTAATTTTGGATGCAAATAAATATATAATTCTTCATGATTCTCTGTGAGTGCCAGGAATTCCTTTCATATAGGGTCATGGTGGTGAGATGCCTTTTCTGAGCACCCAAACTAATGAATACCGAGTGACAGCACACTACAATCACGACACGGCGCGAGAAGACATCTAAAGGTAGGAGAAGAATAGCCTTTCTTAAGGCTATTCCTATGTGTCAACCAGAAAAAAAAAAGTGTTTTAATGGTAGAATCCCTTTAAATAGACCACAAGTGCAGGAAATTGACTGGGAGAACCAGTGCACCCTACAGACAAGGGCAGTGGAAGAGAGCCCATGACCAGGAGAATAGTGTGGCCAGCAGAAAGGTTCCACCAATATGCATGGTCAAGTGACATTACATACATCTAATTACAGTTAGATTTTGGTCTGCATTATATATGCCTCGTGGTGAGAAGAATAAGATAAAACAGCTCTTCAGCTAGTTACTCTCACTACAGCAAAACATCTTATGTACGGAACAAAATAAATAGGAAATTAAAGCACCAGATAGAATTTCAGTGCAATAACCCCTATTACATGTTTAGATAGCAATTTAAGAAGCTCGGTAATTATGACAAGTAGAAAAGCCCTATTTTTTCAGAAAGAATGTAATTCCCATTAGCATAGATGTATAATTACAACAATCATTGCCTAGTAATTTATTTTGTCATATGTAGTCATCAGATGTGTGCACCTGCACTGTTTTCCTCCAATAATTCCTATTCACGAACGCCTACCTTGTCAGTGTTGTTGTATGAGGTGTATGTTGCTATTTAATGCAATCTTGAGGAGAAAGGCAAAGACAGAGACATATATCTATACTTACTGTAGAAGAACAAAGATGTATGTAAATTGGCTGATACTGTTTTATTCATTTAGTTGAGTAATTTCCCTTAATATTTGCCCCATTTTGTAAGGCTTTTTAATATTACTGATATTATTCCTGTAAAGATATGACATATATGTTAGCCATATGTGATGAGATTTCACTTTGCCTGTTAGCTACAGAAATAAAGATGACCAAGGATAGTGCAGGCAATTCAGGATGATACAAGTGGAGCCCAACCACTCATCTATATGTTTTTTTTGGGGGGGTTTTATGTAAATTGTGAGCCCCATATAGGGATCACAATGTACTTTTTTTTCTTATCAGTATGTCTTTGTAGGATGAGAGGAAATCCACGCAAACAGAAGGAGAACATACAAACTCCTTGCAGATGTTGTTCCTGGCGGGATTCAAACCCAGGACTCCTACACTACAAGGCTAACCACTGAGCCACCGTGTTGTCCATACTGATCCATATGTTGAGCTGTGGCCCATCTTTACCTCAGTTTTCACTTGTCAGAGGCCTCCTTATCAACAGTCCTTTTTGTTCTTTTTGAACCCAACTGGATACAGGAATCATTTTTATTATTGTTTATTTATATAGCACCATTAATTCCATGGTGATTTACATTTGAATCATCATTTCTTATCAGCAACAAAAGTGAAGTACCGATTATCATAGTTAAATAGTAAAAAAGTCAGCCATATACAAAAATTGGAGGACATCAAAATACAACATCCAGACAGTACACATTAAATATTAAAGTGATAGTGAAAATACACACCAAACAAATAATAACCTTACCTATGTACTATGTACTTGTTTGTATAATAAGAAGTTGTTTAATTTTCTAATATGCTTTCTGTATCAATGCTCAGTGGATAAAAATCAGCCCATGGTCATGTGATATACGGTCCATGGTCATGTGATATATACGGTCCATGGTCATGTGATATACGGTTCATGGTCATGTGATATACGGTCCTTGGTCATGTGATATATGGTCCATGGTCATGTGATATATGGTCCATGGTCATGTGATATACGGTTCGTGGTCATGTGATGGACACATAGTTGCACAGCTGACTACCAAGCAGATATCTGATTACTGTGCAGCAACTATAACAACCTGTGCACCTGTGTGTCCATCACATGACCATGGACTGTATATCACGTGACCATAGCCTATTTTTTATCCACTAGGATTAATCAGAATCAATGACAGCAATAAGAGATCTAGAATAATGTAAGGAATTGATATAGAAAGCATATTGGAAAATTGGCCTTTATATTGGAAAATTGAAAAAAAAAAAAAGATTTGCTGCAGTCAAGGTGATAGGCCCGTCATGGCCTACTGGGCCTCTGTGTCTATTCCAAAACATCTCCATTTGTGTTAACTGATCATGAGATCGTGTTGCTTTTAATAAAGTTGCTTAACTTGTGATGTAAGAGAGGACACATCTTTATGATATTGGGTGTGATGTGCTTCAGTTTATTTTTGCTTTCTTGTAAAGCAACAATGGACTCTGTAGTGCTTACAAGTGACTATCCCATATAGGACTCACAATCTAGACTCCCTGTCAGTAGGTCTTTGTAGTGTGGGAGGAAACCCATGCAAACACAAGGAGAACAAGCTCCTTATAGATGTTGTCCTTGGTTGTATCCGAACCTGGGCCCCCAGAGCTATAATTCTACAGTGCTAACCACTGTGCTGCTTTCCGAGTGCTTTGCTAGCATATAATGTTATGTTGTGTTCAATAAGTTTCATGAGAATTTGGAGCGTGGGCATCTGTACATTTTAAATGTTATTAAACATTAAAAATATTTATAAAAAAATGTGCCTGGTTTTCTTTAAGCGGATGGTGAGGCACAGAATCAGTCTATGGTGTCTGCAGCAACATTTCTTGCACAAGTGAATAAGTAATGTTATTGGACCCAAGGGCATATTTCAGGCTTGTACGGTAGGTTGTGATATTGATATTCAATATCCACTGCAGAATGAAGCCTCTGTGACATTTTATGTTTTAATGGGAAATATTGCAGTATATTATGTATAATCAAAATAGCTTGACTTATCTTCGCATGCAAATGATCTTATACTGCTACATATTTAAGTAATACATTCACCAAGGGAAAATGTGATGTGATTTTTTTTATACTGCTACATTTGTTATCTGCATAGATTTAATCATTCGGAATTCATAATTTTCAATGACTTAAATCTACTGTGTACAATCACTCTGCGGCGATGCGACCGTACTATATGTGAGCTTACAATTCATAGTATAGCATTCATTTGTGTTTTTACCAATACACAAACTAGCATACAGTCCTATGAAAAAGTTTGGGCACCCCTATTAATCTTAATCATTTTTAGTTCTAAAAATGTTGGTGTTTGCAACAGCCATTTCAGTTTGATATATCTAATAACTGATGGACACAGTAATATTTCAGGATTGAAATGAGGTTTGTTGTACTAACAGAAAATGTGCAATATGCATCAAACCAAAATTTGACTGGTGCAAAAGTATGGGCACCTCAACAGAAAAGTGACATTAATATTTAGTAGATCCTCCTTTTGCAAAGATAACAGCCTCTAGTCGCTTCCTGTAGCTCTTAATCAGTTCCTGGATCCTGGATGAAGGGATTTTGGACCATTCCTCTTTACAAAACAATTCAAGTTCAGTTAAGTTCGATGTTCGCCGAGCATGGACAGCCCGCTTCAAATCATCCCACAGATGTTCAATGATATTCAGGTCTGGGGACTGGGATGGCCATTCCAGAACATTGTAATTGTTTCTCTGCATGAATGCCTGAGTCGATTTGGAGCGGTGTTTTGGATCATTGTCTTGCTGAAATATCCATCCCTGGCGTAACTTCAACTTCGTCACTGATTCTTGAACATTATTCTCAAGAATCTGCTGATACTGAGTGGAATCCATGCGACCCTCAACTTTAACAAGATTCCTGGTGCCGGCATTGGCCACACAGCCCCAAAGCATGATGGAACCTCCACCAAATTTTACAGTGGGTAGCAAGTGTTTTTCTTGGAATGCTGTTTTTTTTGGATGCCATGCATAACGCCTTTTTGTATGACCAAAAAACTCAATCTTTGTTTCATCAGTCCACAGGACCTTCTTCCAAAATGAAGCTGGCTTGTCAAAATGTGCATTTGCATACCTCAGGTGACTCTGTTTGTGGCGTGCTTGCAGAAACGGCTTCTTTCTCATCACTCTCCCATACAGCTTCTATTTGTGCAAAGTGCGGTGTATTGTTGACCAATGCACAGTGACACCATCTGCAGCAAGATGATGCTGCAGCTCTTTGGAGGTGGTCTGTGGATTGTCCTTGACTCTTCTCACCATTCTTCTTCTCTGCCTTTCTGATATTTTCTTGGCCTGCCACTTCTGGGCTTAACAAGAACTGTCCCTGAGGTCTTCCATTTCCTTACTATGTTCCTCACAGTGGAAACTGACAGATTAAATCTCTGAGACAACTTTTTGTATCCTTCCCCTGAACAACTATGTTGAACAATCTTTGTTTTCAGATCATTTGAGAGTTGTTTTGAGTAGCCCATGATGTCACTCTTCAGAGGAGATTCAAATAGGAGAACAACTTTCAATTGGCCACCTTAAATATCTTTTCTCATGATTGGATACATCTGGTTATGAAGTTCAAAGCTCAGTGAGCTTACAAAACCAATTTTGTGCTTCAGTAAGTCAGTAAAAAGTAGTTAGGAGTATTCAAATCAATAAAATGATAAGGGTGCCCATACTTTTGCACTGGTCAAATTTTGGTTTAATGCATATTGCACATTTTCTGTTAGTACAATAAACCTCATTTCAATCCTGAAATATTAATGTGTCCATCAGTTATTAGATATATCAAACTGAAATGGCTGTTGCAAACACCAAAATTTTTAGAACTAAAAATGATTAAGATTAATAGGGGTGCCCAAACTTTTTCATAGGACTGTATATATTAAAATGTGCACTGAAAACTGTCACAAATTGTTTTATGGTACATTTTCTTGAAAAGGACAGTCTTACACATTTATAAGGAAAAGGAAATGAGGAAAAAGACGGTGGTAGCGTAGTGCATAACATAAAATGTAACTTTTATTAAGATTCGCCAAGATTGGCAAAATTAGCCTAAAAAGTAGGGAAAGAAGTCCACAAAGTTTGGTAAATGCCCTATTCTCCACCCAGCCCAGTTGATTGTAAGGCTCGGTTCACATCTGCATTCAGGGATTCCGTTCCTCTTTCCGCATGAAAAATGCAGAGAGAAAATTGCTGCAAGCAACACTTTTCTCTCTGCAGTTTTCATGCGGAAACCAAGTGGAAACCACATGGACTCCATTATAGGGGGTCTGCAGTTTTCCTAAAGTACCCACTTTTTTATGCAGATTAGGTTTCCTATGGAGGAGTTCCCAAGTGGACACACCTAACGGAAACCTGAACGCACATGTGAACCGGGCCTAAGATTAGATGCAATGCAGACAAATTCAGCCATAATTTGGAGGCAGATCCACAATGTATCACTGTGATGCCCAGTTATAATGATACTATGTAACAGTCTGAACAAACAGATATAGCTGTTATAAATAATGCAATCCAGATTCACAACATAAGCTGAGCAGCATATATTCAATGCTGTATAGCAGTAGGTATGACGGTATAAAGTGTCAGCCATTCAACAGTCATCTATTACTGTGGGCCAGACCTAAACAAGTAACAACCGCACTGATGGGGAGACTGCAGTGCCCACAATGATATGCACACCTCAGTCCCCCCTGAACTGTCATCAGCACTACTCAAGAGGCAGGAGTGTGCATGGTAATACGCATGTTGCAGTCCATCTGAGGATGCAATGAGGTAAGGAGCACCTTTCTTCTGTGTCTTACCGGACGAATTCACTGTGGTAGTGACATAATCCATCAAACACTGTATGAGCACAGATGTAAGAGCATGTGGGACCTGGAATTTTCTTACTCTACCCCTCACATCTATGGTGCGGGTCCTCAATATGGAACAGACCAACCAGACAGGGCAGATGAATAGGGGGCCAGATGGAGTACTGTTACCTAACCCTGGGACATCCTTAAATACCCAACATGTATTTCACTGGCAAGCTTTCCACGTTCTTCTAGGGGTTTGGAACCAGCACACCAGGAGGTCTTATATAGTATAAAATGATTGACAGATGTGGGGCCCGATAAAAGGCCAAGTAGGCAGGATCAGAAAAGCCGGCATAGTTATACTGATAATAATAGTTATACTGAACAATACATAATAATAATAGTTATACTGAACAATACATATGCAGATAAGCATAAAATTAAAGTGTTAGAATAAGAGAGGTATTCACTCATGAAATGAACAACCAAAATTAAAAGTGTCATTTAGACCCAGTGCTTTAATAGTACTTAATGGAAAAATCCACCGGTTTTCTTCTTTTAATAATAGATTGTCCAGATTGCCACCTTTAATATCCGTTTTTAAAAGTTGCGCACCGCATCCTGATAGCATCTTGTAATGAAGATTATGCCTTTGTTTGAGGCAGGGGGAAGTTGGTAATCTTAATGCACTACTTTTACCTGTTTCCCAAAATAAATAGTTCTTATTAGTAGAGATGAGCGAACAGTAAAATGTTCGAGATTCGATATTTTTTTCGAGTAGCCCCTCAATATTCGACTACTCGAATCGAATATCGAACCCTATTATACTCTATGGGGGAAAATGCTCGTTTCAGGGGTAGGCAACGTTCGATCAAATTACACTTACCAAGTCCACGAGTGAGGATCGGGCTGGATCCTCCGAGAAGTCTTCTCCATGCAGCGTCCCCGCAGCGTCTTCCAGCTCTGAATTCACTAGGGCCAGGCATCGGGCCTGGGCAGAGCCGACTGCGCATGCCTGCACTACAAGTGGGCATGCGCAGTCGGCTCTGCCCAGGCCCGATGCCTGGCAGCGTGAATTCAGAGCCAGAAGATGCCACGGGGAAGCTGCACGGAGAAGACTTCTAAAGGTAGGAGAAGAACCAGCGTTGATTGGCCGACTGTATAGCATTCGGCCAATCAATGCTGGTTCTGCATCGAACTTTTCCATTCGAATAGCGAGTGGTACTCCATCGAGTACAAGTATTTCGAATACCATAGTATTCGATCGAATACCTACTCGATCGAATACTACTCGCTCATCTCTACTTATTAGTATTGATGTTTTCATGAATTATCAATTCTAACTGCTGGCGTGTCTCACCCACATAATATAGATGACAGTGTAGAGCTGGTTATATGTTCTCTGACTTTATGTGGCTGTCCATATGTATCCTTAAATTCTGATTTCTTCTTCCGAACCTGACGTGGTACAGATGCCACATGGAAAGAATACCGGAAATGTATTATACCATATTGATATTGCAGAACGCATAAAATGACCGTGCGCTGAATAGTTGCCCAAAGTGTTGGTCTTTCTGCAATTGCGATTGCATTCCGTCCAGGGGGGTCTCCATGCAGACTCCTTGCGGACGGAATACAAGCGCTAGTGTGAACCAACCCTTACTTGTTGGAAAAAAAGATTTAGGCGTGGAACCTTGCAAGAAGTAAGACCTCCATCTCTCCTTTATCTTAGGGTCCATTCACATGGAGTTTTTAGGCGAGGATTTTGGCGCTGAATCCATGTCAGAATCCACGTGGAAACAACGTTTTCCCATACCCTGTTTCCCTGAAAATAAGACAGTTTCTTATAATTAATTATCTAACGAAATATATGACCTTTCTTATTTTCGGGGGATGTCTTATTCAGCGGCTGGAGCGGGGAACAATCGGCAATCATGCTGATGCTTCCTTAACGGAGCGCCGGCATGACTGCCGGTTGTATGTGATCCAGAAGGTGAAGGGGGGGGTCTTATTTTCGGGGAAACAGGGTAGAGTTATATCGGCTCTGCTAACTTTATTTCAGCTAGCGAATTTTTTCTGCTAGCAGAAAAAAAATGCTTCCTTCAGACTGATTCTGTCTGCAAAAACCAATGCAGGAGGTGGAAAATCCACATGGAATTGGCAAAAACTATGTGGAAAAACTGCTAGCATTTTTGTTCAAAGTCCATACACTGTGCTGGAGGAAAAAAACATTTCCTAATTCTTGAAGGAGATTTTTTCCTCATCAAAATTCTCGCCAAAAAACTCTGTGTGAATGGACCCTAAGTGTAAGTTCACATGCAATCACACGTGTGCATATTCCGGGACGGCTGCCACGATGGGATGGGATGGGGTGCAATAACTTTGTCCTGTGAAAACATACTCATTGTTCAACTAAGTGGTCAAGTCCAATCCCAAAGACCAAATCATCACCTTCATAGGCTATGTGTGAATCAGGTGATAAGGAAAACGTCCATAGTGACAAGTTGCCTTCTGCTAGACCTTTGGTTCCATCATTGAGTTGGAGCTTATGACTACCACGGATAGAATTCTGATGGGCCAGTTTGACTATAGGCTTTTTATAGGCTATAAAGATATTCCGGAGTCAGGGATACTGATTGGTAATCTTAATAAGAACAATATTTGCTTGATTTTTGTAGCCTTTTTAACATTCAAGCATGGTTACGGAGGAGGAGAACAGCTAAATAATTGAAGATGTAAGCAAATTTCCTCCATATTAGACGGTGTCTTATATTGATGTGCACTATTTGTTTATGTAAACTGGTTTTATAATTGGAGGTACACTTACATTTTCCAAATTCCATGTACCAGGTTTCAGTTCATATTGTATAGTATGCATTGCCTCGAGCTGTATTTTATTCAGTCTTTTAGATACATGAAGGTCATGTACACAGAGGGAAGTACTACATTTAGCAATAATAACATTTCATGAAAATACACATTCAGTTGCACAAAAATTTCCCATACGTCTTTCTGATCTTACGGACAATCAATCTGGATAATCCTCTGTCATAAATCTATCATTTGAGGTTTTTATTAAGTTATTTATCAAAGTGAAAATATTAACATCACAGTAATTTATATGTTAACTTTGCTGACTCTTGCTGCTCAGTACATTTCAATAACCTATAATTTTGTTTGGTTGCTTCTTAAGGAAACTTGAAGACCATCATTTTTCTTAACATGAAGGTATTTAGTATTATATTATGGAGGAAAGGTCTTGTTCATTTTTCACTGAATGCATAAACTGAGATTCAGTCAATCTCCAAAAAAGAAAAAGCAGGCAATATAGTAATCCACTATGTTTCTGTTGTGGTTAAGCTAATAATATAGCTACCATATGTCCATCAGACTTAATCCTGTGATATCTGTGGGAAGCTGCAAATGCTGTTCAGTTGCTAAGGCCTGGGATGTGGAAGTTTATATTTAATTCACACATTTTTTATATATAAACCAGAATGTATATAAATGGATTAATAATGGTTGGCGATCAACAAAGCACATGGTTCTAGTCAGCAGATTGATGGTAATATAGATTTATAATTGTATCATCATTGCTTTGGTTACTTTTGGACCAGACAGTGGTTTCATTTCAGTATAATATCCTAAAGGCATTGTTTTAAGAATTACATTGAAAGCATTACATTTTCACAATGTAATGATATTTGGTAATAGAAGTCCAGAAGAACTCAACTTGCTGAATTCAATTGGACTTGTTCCATGGTGTGGGCTAAGCGTTAGGCCTAAAAATAAAGATGTGTCCATCCTCACCTTTCCTGTTGACAGCATAAGTTCTGGCTTGTGCTATGGTGTATCATCAGAGTTACTATCACTCAGTGAAAGTAGGCCATTGAAAGTTATTAATAATTGTGATGCATTTTCGATTATCCAAGCACCAGAAAATGGTCTATACTCCGGGTCATTAACCTACTTTTGAAAGTAGGCCAATAAACAGGAGTGACACAAAACACATGATCTAAGCTAGCCGATGACAGTTCTATAGTCATGTAAGCTATCATGTTGTTTAATGTGTGGAGGACAAGAGCTGGAGGAGATTGTGGCTCCTGCACTGGATGGTGAAAGTAAGTATAATTATTTTGTTTTTATATGTTTTTATATATGCAAGATTATTGTTCCCAGTAAGTGACATAATTGCACAGTGATGCTGACTTTTACTGGTACTGAAAGACCACTGGCTGACATAACACTGATATGACATGTCCCAGCAGGAATGGAGGGGGAGACAAGGCGAGAAGTCTTCAGCATTCTTTTATTTATCTGTACATCCAAAAGTGGCTGCTTCTTTATGATCCTGAAGAAGTTAGTGGGTATGTGTGTTATGTGGTAGGCAGCTGCTTGCCTGTGTTCCATACAAGCAGCAGTTTGAATGAAGTTATTTTTTTTATGGGCCCATCTACTTCCCATTAACATCGACTGTCCCCCTCCTACTCCACAGGCCACTTGTTGTCTCCATGTGTCCCTATTCTCCCACATTGTCCATATACCACGCACTGCTTACCCTTCACCAAAGCCCCATCCTATCTATTGTCTCTGTTTGAGCTCTTCCCTCCACAGAGCCCTGGCTCTGTTTCCCCATCACAAACGACTACCGCATCATGTCTAACATCCCCATCTTTCTGCCAAGTTAAGTGACTTCCCTGCTCTAGGCCACTGGCCCCATCATTTTCCCTCCCCTTCCTCCCCAGACAGTGCCCTCCCACTTGGTATGAATTTTTGTCCCCGGTGCTCCCACATAATTTTGAGTACAGATGTCACTCCTATGTGTCCTACATTACCAGGTAGTATTACCCATAAATTGTTCCTTGCTCCAGAATTATTTGGACTCCTTTGCTTCTTTAGTGTAAATATCAAATATCAAATAATCAAAATAGATTTTAGAAGCAACAATATTACAAGTAAAGCACAAGAGCATTTACCTAGACTGCAGACTGATGCACTGCAGCATTTACATTAGCCTATGGACTGAGTAACTGCCGCGTTTCCGCTAGACTGTGGACTAACTGCAGCATTTACACTAGACTTTGTAGTGACTAATAGCTGCTTATGCTGAAATGTAGTCTGACTTTTAGAAGACATTGATTGTGGGATGGAGATGGGTGAATCCTGTGAGATGGTTTTTAATATTTGCAAGGTTGCAAGGAAGTTAAGTACGAGTGTTTATTATTTTACAGTACCTCCCCCAGACCTCCGCTTATTAAAATGATTTGCAGGTGGAGAACTCCAAAATATTTGGTATTCAGCCAAACACAAGATTTTTGGAAAATTTGTAATGAATAGAGATGAGCGAACAGCGTTCAAACGAGTACATGTGCGACCACCCTGGGAGAACCGTGCAGGAGGCTGGACTGTCACGGTGACCTTATAGGCACCAGAACTCCCAGGAGAGGTGCACAGGGTAATAGGCAGAGTCAGTTAGATGTGACGCCAGTTGGAGTATTGAGACACCCGCTGGTCCCTGGGCTGAGATGGTGATGTGGGTGCCAGTGCTCTACTCCAACAAAGAGCTTGTGCCCAGGGCTTAGCTACAGGGAAGGCAATGTCCAGGCCAGGATCAGTAGAAGTGCTCACTGCTTTATTGTAACAGGCATCTGCTGGTTCACTTGTCCTGTAGCAGTGAGCTGTGGCACAGTGGCTTGTAGCTGGCTGACCCCTTCCCATGTATTAGCAGAGAGTCTAAGATGTCTGCAGATCCAGCTTCTGGTCTACTGCAGGGGCTCAGTTACCTTGTAGAGGTAGGTGCAGGCTGCCAGGGTTATAGCTCTGCTCAGCCTGATGTAATTCCTGTCCTCTTACTGATAGTGATGGGGGCGCTGTCACACAGCTTCTCTGTCCTGCTGTTGCTGTGGAAATCCTCACAGCACAGTGTCTGAAACACAAGATGGCCACTGCCACACTTCTTCTTCCCTGGCTCTTACAGAATACTACTTCCTCTCTCTGCTGTGACTATTTCCTGTTCCAGCTACAGATCCACTCACCATAGTGTGTGTTGCTATGGAGACCACAGCTCACTAGGACAAGTGAAACCAGAGAACAACAGCTTAACAACATTACACAAATGAATACAGAATAAACATGGCAACATATACAAACTATCATAACATGTAAGGCACTTATATGGCCAAATAACCATTAGTAACTCCTGTGAGGGGGTTACATCCCTCCCTTCTTGAATGTAGCACGTCCTCGGGCTACCAATAACACAGAAAACAGTCAATGGCTTAAATATCCCATAGTCCAAAGTAAATGGATTAAACGTTAAATGGGTTAGAACCAAATAAGAGAAATAGAGGTAGAACTTTGGGCAGTCCAAGCATGGTGTCGCCACTATGGCACCAGGTATATGGCTTATTTGTTGAAATGAAGATAAGTTTCCAAGGCAGATGATCAGCTGAAATGCACAGTCTACTATGGCTGATCTTGGCATGCTCCTTTAAGGGCTGTAGCGAACTGAGGGTTTACCCTTGTTTACCCTTTGGGATCTCCTTTGAGAAATTGTTTCGGGCTCTGAGGCCTCCTCTCTGTCAACAGGGAGTACCTGAGTATCCGGAGTCTCTGACACAAAGTCCTCTAAGGAAATGGAGTCACTTGTTTCCCTTGACACAGAGCGAGTCTCTCTTTGCAACGGTGTAACCGTAGGTCTCACAAAGAAGTATAAATTAGGGGAAGCCAGAGCAAGTCCTAATTCTGTACCATGTTGGCCAGGAATGGGTATACAGGGTAATGTCCGTCTTGGTTGTGACAGAGCGTGTGGAGTAGCCGGTAACCGACGGGTCACTCTAGGACTTGTATAAGAGGAGGGACAGACTTTGAGATCATCTCGAGACACTAGCTGGGATGGACCTTCTCCATCCTCTGGAACAATTTTACACACTTTAGAGTTATCATGTGGTGCCTCTTGGACAACATAGGCGTTGTCTTCCCAACGATCCTCTAACTTATGATGCCTAACATGTCGCCTTTTTAGGACCTTATCTCCAGGTTGCAATGGTTGAGCATTTGCTCCTTTGTCATACTGGAGAGCCTGTTTGTGTCTAGCCTGGTCCAGAGATTTACACACAAGTTCCTGAAGTTCTCTATTAACCCTTAGTCTTTCTGCTACCCAAGTGTCATTTGGTAAAGGTGGGGACCTAACCTCTGTAATCACTCCCATTTGGTGATCAGCGGGGAGCTGTCCTAACTGTCCTCTAAGGAGGTATGCAGGAGTGTACCCTGTGGAATCCTGTCTGGTGTTATTATAGATCTCAGTGATCTCTGGCAATAGCTCTGGCCACTCAGATCGTTTTTCACGGGCAACTGTTCTCAGCATGTTGATAATGATTTGATTGGCTTTTTCACAAAGCCCATTACCCTGGGGATGGTAGGCTGTAGTGCGGATCTTTTGACACCCATAGAGGTTGCAGAACTCTTGAAAAAGCTCTGACTCAAATGCAGGACCTTGATCAGTAAGGATCTTTTCAGGATAACCGTAGGGTCGCCCAAAATGTCTTTGGAATTCCCGAGCTGCTGTTTTACCAGTGAGATCTTTTACTGGGACTACAACCATGAATTTTGAAAAATGATCAATCATTGTTAATGCATAAGTGTAACCTGACCGACTTGGAGTCAACTTGACGTGGTCAAGCGCTACCAACTCTAGTGGTCTGACTGTGACAATGCCCTGTAGAGGGGCCCGTTGGTTAGATCCTCTCCGCAAAGCACATTGTGCACAATCCCGGCACCACTGTTCAATTTGAGGGCGCATTCCCACCCAGTAGAAACGATCCTTAATGGTTCGTTCTGTCTTTTGGGCATTGAAATGTCCTGACAGATTATGATACGCATCCAAGATCAAAGGAGCGTCTTGTCTTGGTATCACAATCTGAAACACTCGCTCATGGGTACGAGGATTTACATAACGGCGGACCAGTTTTCCCTGCAGATAGGTTAAACGACCGCGCTCTCGCCAAAGATTTTGAAGTTCAGGGCTTGCATTGTTATCTGGACCTATTGAATTAGAATCTTTTAAAAGGTCTTTTAATCTTTGCAATGTTGGATCTTGTTTTTGGACTTGTTCCCAATCCATATGATGGAGGGACTCAACCCGCATGGTCTGAAGGTTACAATATTTGGTCCGGACATTTTGATTAACACGTTGAGTGACTTTGTCATAGAAGTCAGGGAGTTCAACTTCTTCCCATTTGTCAGGGTCATCTAGGTCATTAATTGACTCTTGGGGTAACCGAGATAAAATGTCAGCATTAACATTCTCCCTCCCTGCACGGAATTTTAAGGTAAACTGATAATTGGCAAGACGTGAAGCCCAACGCTGCTCAATTGCTCCCAATTTGGCAGTGCTAAGATGGGTCAGAGGATTATTATCTGTGTATGCAACAAAAGGAGTGGCGGTGAGATAATGATGGAATTTTTCGGTAACCGCCCAAACCAAGGCCAGAAACTCCAACTTAAAGGAGCTATAGTTAGAGTCATTACGTTCAGTCGCCCGAAGCGATCGACTGGCAAATGCAATGGGTCTAATCAAACCTTCTTGTTTCTGGGACAGGACAGCACCAAGTCCAGTTTTACTTGCGTCTGTTTGCAGAATGAACGGTTTACTGTAATCAGGGTAAGCAAGGACATTTGGACCGACTAAGGCCGCTTTTAACTCCTCAAATGCTTTTTGCATTTCAGGGGTCCATTGGATAGTTGGACTCTTACCAGATCGGGTGGTAGACTGACCTATCAGTACAGCCTGTAAGGGTGCAGCAATCCGGGCAAAGTTTTTTACAAATCGGCGGTAATAACCGGCGAACCCAAGGAATCTACGGATGTCTTTTACCGTTTCAGGAGTTGGCCAGTCGCGTATCCGTTCAGTGTACTGAGGATCTGGCGACACCCCATCAGCGCTCACAATGTGTCCCAGGTATTGGATTTCAGATTTTAGGAGATGGCATTTGGAAGGTTTGAGTTTCAGACCATAGCGATCCAAGGACTCAAACACTCTCGCAAGGTGATCCAAATGCTCTGCATATGTTCTGGAGTAAACAATTATATCATCCAGATATAACAGGACAGACTCAAAGTTTAGATGACCTAAACAGAACTCCATGAGCCGTTGGAATGTGGCAGGCGCATTGCACAACCCAAATGGCATCCGGTCAAATTCAAACAGACCCATTGGTGTTGTGAAGGCAGTTTTTTCAGCATCAGTTGGGGACATAGGGACCTGCCAGTATCCACTGGTAAGGTCCAGGACAGAGAAGTAGGCTGCAGACTGAAGAGCTGCAAGGGACTCCTCTATCCGGGGCAGCGGATATGCATCCTTGTGAGTGATATCATTCAATTTGCGGTAATCCACGCAAAGGCGAATAGTACCGTCCTTCTTTTTGACGAGTACTAAGGGAGCAGCCCAAGGGCTTCGGCTGTCCCTTATAACACCGGAATCCTTCATGTTTTGGAGTAAGCCTTTTACTTGTTGGTATTGTGCTGGGGGAATGGGCCTATGTCTTTCCTTGATGGGAGGATGATCACCAGTTTGAATTGTGTGTTCTACTGCAGTGACATGCCCAAAGTCCATAGGGGACTTGCTGAAAATGTGTTCGAATTCGTGAACTACCCGCAATAACCCTTCCAGCTGAGATGAAGGCGTCTCAGGGGTTCCAAGGTGAATCTCTTGCCACCATTCTTTTTGCTCCCCAGTGGGGTTACATGTGGGTTGTGAATTGGTGGTCTGAGCTCCACAATGGACTCTCTGGAGGCAATCAGCATCCTGAACTCTGGATAATTTGGCAACCACTGTATACCGTGGTAGTGTAACTTCAGAATCCCCAAAATTCAACAATTGTACAGGGACTCGTCCATGAGTCACCTTAGCCAAACTACGGGCAGCAATAACTGTACGATCCGTAGGCATTGACTCGATGAGCACAGAGTAATCCCTGCCTTTGACACCAAACCTGGCCCGGCACCAGACCATCATCACATGACCAGGTGGTAAGATGATGGGTCTAGCGTCAGTCACCCTAGCTTTTCCGATCTCACCTTGGGAAAGTTGGACCTGTTGTTGTTGGACCAAAACCTTAATGGCCTTATGGTAGATGTATCTCTCTTTTGGAGCGGCTATTTGAAGAGTGTCAGACAAGGCAGCAATGGCTTCATCAAAACAATTAACTAGGACATTGGTCCCAATGATGATGGAGGGAGTGTCTCTGTCTTTGGCAACGTCCACAATGACAATCCCTTGATCCTTCAGTTCGGTTTTGCCAATCTTAAGGGTGGCTAGGAAGTATCCTACCTGTTTAAGTTCTTGTCCATTGCTGGCAATTAGAGTCACCTGCTCATGAGGATTGTATGGTTGTAGCTGATCTCGAGACCAATATTTTTCAAACTGGGCAAGGGGCATGGTAGTCATCTGTGATCCCGTATCCAAGAGAGCAGTCAGTGGGATGTTTTTCATATTGATGGAAAGGATAGGACGGTCTCCAATGAAATGTCGGCCCCATTCAGGTGATAGTGGACCATGGTGGTGGTTGTCTCCTGGGGGTAGGTCCTCTGCCCCAGGACGGCCTAGTTTAAAGGCTGGCATTCTCGTTCAACATGTCCTGGTAAATGACAACTTCGACAGATGGGCCTTCCGGATGAATCAAACTGGTCCGTGACCCTGCGACCGGGTCGGAATAACGGTCTGCGTGAATACTGACGTGGCGAAGGTCGCTGCCAGTGCCGGGATGAGGGAGACCTCGGTGGTGTCAGCTGAAGGTCATCCACTTTTTTTGCAAAGCTTAATTAGATTCTTTGAAAGTTCAGCGATTTGTCCTTGGAGTTCAAGGTTGGAGTCAGAAGGTTGGATCTGTGCGCACTGAGCAATGGATTGTTGGATTACACAGGGCGGAGGTGCTGTAGAAGCTGAGGGCACATTATGCTGCTCCTCTGGCATTGTGTCCACTTTAAGGATTTGGATGGCTGTCTCTTTAAATAGGTTGAAGGGTCGGTCAGGGTCTTGAGAGTTAAGCATACGTAGTTGCATTTTAACTGCATCAGGTGTAGCACCCTCGATGAATTGCTCCTTCAGCGTGCAATCATAATTGTGACGCTCGTGAGGATCTAGTTGAGCAACCTGGCGGAGAGCTTCATCCAAGCTCAGAGCATAGTCTCTAAGACTTTCACCTGTGTTCTGCTTGCGGCTAAAGAACCGAGCTTTTAGTTCTGACAGAGTCTTAGTTTCAAATATGGCACGCAGTTTATCAAATATTTGCTTAACAGTTTGTTTCTCCTTAACATCCCAGGACTTAACTTCACGGAGGGCTGCTCCTCCCATCTGACCCATTAACATAGCAACCTTCTGCTCAGCAGTGAGGGGATAAACTTTGAAAGTCGCTTGCATCTTTTCTTTAAAGTCCTTTAGGGTATTTGGCTCGCCTACATAGAGTGGCAGCCATGGCACGCCTGGGTAATAAGGCATTGTGATTGGCATTACTGCAGCTGTGGGGGCTGAAACACTACACCCCTCTTCCTCATCCTCACTACTGGACCCTTGGTGTTTAAAACTGACAAAATCCCTTTTTTCTTTGTTCCTAAACATACTGGCAGTACGTGGCTCACCTGCTGTTGCCTGTGCTGTAGATTCAGGTATAGCGTGCGATGCAGGGCCAAGATGGCGATATTGCACAGTGTCGCAGTCACAGATCCTTTTTCCTGCCAGCAGCTCAAGTGCCTCCCTTCTTTTTTTCAATGGCACAGCAATCCTGTTCGTGACGCCAACTGCGACCACCCTGGGAGAACCGTGCAGGAGGCTGGACTGTCACGGTGACCTTATAGGCACCAGAACTCCCAGGAGAGGTGCACAGGGTAATAGGCAGAGTCAGTTAGATGTGACGCCAGTTGGAGTATTGAGACACCCGCTGGTCCCTGGGCTGAGATGGTGATGTGGGTGCCAGTGCTCTACTCCAACAAAGAGCTTGTGCCCAGGGCTTAGCTACAGGGAAGGCAATGTCCAGGCCAGGATCAGTAGAAGTGCTCACTGCTTTATTGTAACAGGCATCTGCTGGTTCACTTGTCCTGTAGCAGTGAGCTGTGGCACAGTGGCTTGTAGCTGGCTGACCCCTTCCCATGTATTAGCAGAGAGTCTAAGATGTCTGCAGATCCAGCTTCTGGTCTACTGCAGGGGCTCAGTTACCTTGTAGAGGTAGGTGCAGGCTGCCAGGGTTATAGCTCTGCTCAGCCTGATGTAATTCCTGTCCTCTTACTGATAGTGATGGGGGCGCTGTCACACAGCTTCTCTGTCCTGCTGTTGCTGTGGAAATCCTCACAGCACAGTGTCTGAAACACAAGATGGCCACTGCCACACTTCTTCTTCCCTGGCTCTTACAGAATACTACTTCCTCTCTCTGCTGTGACTATTTCCTGTTCCAGCTACAGATCCACTCACCATAGTGTGTGTTGCTATGGAGACCACAGCTCACTAGGACAAGTGAAACCAGAGAACAACAGCTTAACAACATTACACAAATGAATACAGAATAAACATGGCAACATATACAAACTATCATAACATGTAAGGCACTTATATGGCCAAATAACCATTAGTAACTCCTGTGAGGGGGTTACACATGTTCGATCGGATATCAGGCTGTTTGAGATATTCGATTCGAGTCGAACACCACATGGCAAACTCACTAAAAATTTGATTCCCCTCCTACCTTCCCCGGCGCTTTTTTTGTACCAATAACTGCGCAGCGGAGGTGGGACAGGAACTACGACAACGGAGGCATCGGAAAAAAAAAAAAAAAAAAACGGAAAAAGTAGTTAGCTGGCTAATTCAGGTGACCTCCAATTTATACGAATGGTGGATTTAATATCCAGGTCATATGGGACTGTGAACTATGTGACTGTGAGACAGGGATAGATGTACAGGCAGGATTAGCTAGGAATTCCCTTTATTTAGGTGGGAATGTTACTCACCCAGCTCTTTGGGGCTCTATCTGGTCAGGATCCCTGGCAGCTTGTGACATGCATGAGCTGACTTTTTCCCATAGGAATGCATTGACCAGCGTTGATTGGCCGAATGCCATACAGAGTACAGCATTCGGCCAATCAACGCTGGTTCTGCCGGAGGAGTCAGAGGCTAAAATCAGTCCACAGCAGTCTCCATTCTGCTCCGATCTCAGATGTAGCAGCATTGAGCGCACACTGTGCTCTGTTACACCCTCAGATGCAGCAGAACTGACTGTGACTGGAGTATAAGACATGATGTAACAGCAGAATAGTGAGTGCAGCTCTAGATGTGACTGGAGTATAAGACATGATGTACAGCAGAATAGTGACAGCAACTCTAGATGTGACTGGAGTATAAGACATAATGTAACAGCAGAATAGTGACTGCAGCTCTAGAAATGACTGGAGTATAAGACATAATGTAAGAGCAGAATAGTGACTGCAGCTCTAGATGTGACTGGAGTATAAGACATGATGTACAGCAGAATCGTGACAGCAACTCTAGATGTGACTGGAGTATAAGACATAATGTAACAGCAGAATAGTGACTGCAGCTCTAGATGTGACTGGAGTATAAGTGATTATGTAAGAGCAGAATAGTGACTGCATCTCTAGATGTGACTGGAGTATAAGACATAATGTAACAGCAGAATAGTGACTGCAGCTCTAAATGTGACTGGAGTATAAGACATAATGTAACAGCAGAATAGTGACTGCAGCTCTAGAGGTGACTGGAGTATAAGACAGGATGTACAGCAGAATAGTGACTGCAGCTCTAGATGTGACTGGAGTATAAGACATAATGTAAAAGCAGAATAGTGACTGCAGCTCTAGAGGTGACTGGAGTATAAGACATAATGTAACAGCAGAATAGTGAAACTTAACCTGAGCACACGCAGTGCATTTGTGAAATGATACTAGGGCAAGATCTCTGTTTGCAAGATCTATTGTGTATGGACTAGACTAACAGACCTGTGTGAGATTTTTGCATTGTGGCAATGTTTTTTGTACTACTAAGGGCGGGTTCACACCAACATCCAGTCTCTGCTTTGTGGGTTTCCATCTTCTGCCTGAGGAGCTGGACAGGAGATGGAAACACAGCAGTCAGTGTTCACCTGTGAGTGTCTTCTGTTCTCTGCGACAAAACCGTTTTTTTTTTTGTTTGTTTGTTTGTTTGTTTTTTAACTGGACACAAAGTCCTGCATGTCTGACTTTGTGCCTGGCTAAAAAAAAAATGGTTTCGCCGTGAAGAGGCACGAGACGCTCATGGGTGGACACTTTGCAAACCCATTCAAATGAATGGGTTTGAAAACTGACTTCCGGTTTCCGTCAATTGTCCAGTTTCTTGGGCAGAAGGTGGAAATGTGCAAAGCAGAGACTGGGGCGCAGGTGTGAACCCGCCCTAACACAACAACAAACTGCTTCATTAACATTACATGACTTTCACCAGTTAATTTTCCAAGTTTCTTGGGTAGTTAAACACTCGTTGGAAGGTTTCTCGTTGTTCATGTGCTCATAATTCATTTCAGATGGGAGATGACAGTCTAAAATCTAATGTGTATAGGCCAGGGCTACACTCTGACATTTTGTAGTTATACTAATTGCTCTTAATTAATTTAATTGAGTGACAACTGCAACCATGTGATTGCATATGACTCAGAAGCAGTGGCGTAACTAGGAATGGCCCCGTGGCGAACTTTTGACATGCCCCTTCCCCCGACCGACCCCGAAGACCTCGACCAACCCCCTCCTACGCATTCCTGTGTGTTCTATTATGCCCCATAGTGGCCCCTTCACACAGTATTATCCCCAATAGTGGCCCCTGCACACAGTATTATCTCCAATAGTGGCCCCTGCACACAGTATTATCTCCAATAGTGGCCCCTGCACACAGTATTATCTCCAATAGTGGCCCCTGCACACAGTATTATCCCCAATAGTGGCCCCTGCACACAGTATTATCCCCAATAGTGGCCCCTGCACACAGTATTATGCCCCACTGTGGGCACCCATAAACAATTATACTCTGGGGTCTTTTCAGACCCCAGAGTATAATAATCGGAGACCCGGGGGAATAAAAACATTAAAAATTACTGTTTCTTACCTGTTCCCCAGCTCCTACACTGTCGGCCTCCGCTGCCATCCTTGTTCAATGACGTTGGACGTCACATGACCCGGGATGCAGGCCGGGTTCATGTGACGTCAGACAACTAGGAAGGAGGCTTGGCCAGGATCAAGGTAAGTAACAGTGTTTTTTATGTTTCTTACCTCTCCCGGGCCTCCGATCATTATACTTGGGGGTCTGAAAAAAACCCCGAGTATAATGATAGCGGTAGTTACGCCACTGCTCAGAGGACTCATGCAGGTGTAGCTCAATAGGTAAAATCAATTAGTAGCGCTACAAAAAGTTTCAGTGTAGCCCTGGCCTTAGCCTTTGGACGGATATCATGCTTTACATTGTAGAGCTGTCAACCACAATGGAAACATTTTTGGGTAGACTGAATATTATCAAAATCGCAGATGAAAGTAAGATTTTATCATAAGAAAATGGTCTATAACAGCTTCAAAATACACCAGAACATCTATAAGAGGTAGCAGAGTAAGAGAAAAAATCCCAATGCCAAAATATCTAAATTAGCCAGTCTGTTGGTAATATTCTACAATTATTTAGTCTTCGCTACCAGAATTACTGCTTTTGCTTTACGTGAATTATTTTGTAAATTTAAACAGTAAAATTGGTTATGTAAATGAGACAATTAACTAGCTGCGTCCAGCAGAGGGTAGCATAGCTCTCCTGCACAGTACAGTGGAGTTCAGTTAACAAGGTGACAGAGGTTGCTGCTCTGTAATTCAGAGAACAGTCAGAAGGGATGTTGGGGGGGGGGGTGCCAGCCTTTCTTTGGTGCTGTTTGACCTTGCAAAATAACTAAAAACTTATTTCATTGGTGCATCATATTGCAATTCTAAGCAGTGTTAATAATGAAAGTTTTCATTTTAATTTCCATAGTGCCCAGGAACATGTATAGTATAGTGTATGTCTATGAAAAATTAGATCCATATATGAACCTACTTAACCAATATCCAGCTTTGTTAACTTTTGCAATTTCTCATTAAAGAGGACCTTTCATGTTCTCCTGCACATGCGGTTTTATTTACCGCTAGAATGCATCCGTAGCCTTGTACTCTCAGAGGGGGCGTTCCTTACTGCCCAGCAATGACACTGAGCTACACTGTCAGGAACATTCTTCTGATTATGGGCAGAGATTCGTCTGAAACTAAACTCAGACATCTCCATCCTCGGGGCACAACGGGAAAGTCAACAGTTTGCTGAATTCAACGTACTGTCAGCTTTCTAGCGGTATATAAAACCGCATGTGCCCGAGGACATGAATGGTCCTCTTTAAACAAATTCAGCACAATGAAATTCACACTTTACCCAGTCCACAAACAGGTCACACACAGACACCAATAGGATTCTTATAGATAGTTGTGTTAATTGGGTTAAAGCATAATGGATACTGATGAATATGAGCTGCGGCGGTGGTTCCAGGTAACTGCAGCTCTGCTTCCATTCACTTGAATAGGAGCACAACTGTTACCATCTGTATGCCTCATATACATCAACAAGGACTGAAGGTCCGTGGTAGGGAATCCATACTCACTGGTGATGGAGATAAGGCGCAAGCCAAAGCATCAAAGACAAAAAATCTTTATTGTGGTAAGTATTGAACAGACAAACACAGGTCCTTTTTCAAGTGCAAAATGACTGGTTCCGTTGGGCCAGATGCGTTGGACATAACAGTTGGGTGGGCAACTGTGGGGCATAATACAGGTTTCAGGGTCCACTGTGGCCCCTGTAACCTCTATTATGACCCACAGTGGCCCCTGCAACCTCTTTTATGCCCCACAGCGGCCACCTGCAATCTCTATTATGCCCCACAGTCTATTGTCATGGAGGTCCAAAGGAAAGAGACGGGAAATGTGGGAAGACGTCTCCTGTAAGTATTATTGCACAAAATATTACTGCATTGTATTCACTATAATGTTAACCCCCTCCGCTGCCTGAGGTGGATGATCAAAAGATGAACACGCCCCTACCCCCTGGTATTCAGTCTGGGGAAGGGGTGTCTTTTGATCGTCCACCTCAGACAGTAGAGAGGCTAGGGTCACCACTGCTTCAAGAAACTGAATCAGGGTCCAGGTGTCAGAACACCACCAATCTGATACTATCCTATAATAGGGTCATCAGTATCCATTACCCTTGTGTCTCCAACAGCCATTTGTACTTATCAAGAGGTCATGTTGCTTTTAGAAAAGCTGCTTAACTTGGGCCACACATACTGTATCTGGACATGTCTAGTCAAGAGGAAAGATTACTCTATAGACATGTCCATGTCCCTATAAATAGCCATGGCAACCAGAGTAAAAACCTCTTTCATATAAATCATATTTCCATCTGCATTCAGCACTAGGAAATAGAATACAATTGAGAAAAGGCTTGTAGTACTCTGCAGTAATTTCTTTCTTATTTCACGACTAGACAGTTATGTTTAATGTTCAGAACTACTTGAAATTTAATCTAATTATTTGCTTCTTTAGTATGGTACTTGTAAGTTTCATCTGAAACACACATCAAGTGTTATGATACTTTATCAATGTATGGGAACATTGTTCTACTTCGGAATTTCTTTTATCTAAATGTGTCTACTGTGAGAGTGAGAATTCTCAGACCACACACAATATCTAAGACAAGGATGATAGTTTTACATTGCGATAATAAGAAAGTTGCTATGATTGGATGTCTATTGCCATGTATAATATTACACTACAGGTTTTTGCTTGCAGACGTTCCCCTTTCTGATATAATGTTTTCCATATATTGTTTCTAACGTGTTTTGACAGACAGTGCAGTTAATTCAGATTTGTAATTTTTCTACTGTAAAGATGAGCAGCTTTTAACAAAATATCACAGGTTGATATACTATCTATCCTATAGTACCAAAAGATTCATTGCTATGACATACCATAAGATCTGGGGCAGAGCTGTACATCACAATGAGAGAACTCAGCCCCCCTACCCCCAGAGAGCAGTGAATCATCCTTCTGACCTATTATCACAGGAGAGGGCAGGCACCAAAGAAATGTATGTAAACAATGGGAGAAATAACCAAACATAGCAGGCAAATGTTGCAGAATTGCTAAAGCACTGTATTTAGGAAAAATCTAGAATTTAAATAAGCTAACAGTATAGATAGGATCTTTGTGATGAGCGTACCTGTGAAGCATGGGATTTAAAAAAAACAAAAAAACAATCAGACCTTGACTGTTGAAAAAGAATCCAAAGGAGTTTATTCCAGGAAGTCCTGTTTCTTGACAAAAAAAAAAAAAAAATCTTTAGAAAATATCCATACTGTGTACAACAAACACCTTGTACTTCAGGCTGCTGTAGTCCAACAAACTATTCACCATGTGAACTCCACCAACACACCCAGCTTTCTGTCTAATGGAATCCTTTTATACCTATAGACATTTCCCATAATCCTCTTCAGTTTTCTCTATAGAACCCTGGAGTTGCTGCAGACTTGCCTCTTATAAGATCAGGGCAGACACACCCCAGTGCAACTCCACTACTGCAGCTAAATATACAAAAAAACACTTTATAAATCCATGTTATTGTGAACAGTTCCTTAGTTTTGGTACATTTTTCCCAGGTGGCAAGACAAGAAATAGTAGGAACATAGAGCATTAGGCGGCCGGCCTAATGAGGAAAGGAAGAAATAAGAAGCAGAAATAGAACATTCACACAGAGATATTACCAGACCTGGGGACTTATGTACCACCACTAAGGTTAAAAAGTAGAAATCACAATGTAAACCTGAAATAAAACAGTTCACCTATTCACAGTACCCCTTTATGCCTCTGACTGCCATCACAACTCTTCAGTACTCTGTAACAGGGTCGGACTGGCATGTGACTGGTATAACAGGGAGGCTGTGGCTTTCTGCTGTATGAGTGGCAAAACCGGTTCTACGGTGCCACTTCACTCTGGTTTTGCGATCCGGTGATAAAAACTGAATTGCAAAACCTAGGAGAACTTGGCAGCATCCCTTACTTCTCCCAGTCCTACTTGCAGCTTCTCTCCTTCCCACGTCAGCATGGGCCCTGTGCACAGCGCATTACGCTGTGATGAATTAATGTGCTGCGTATCGGGGGGGGGGAGCCTGGCCAGGAGTCAAGAAAGGTAAATGGGTAGAGGCCTTACCAAACTTCCACTGCCTATTAAAAAAGGTAGTGGAGGTCTGGTAGGATCCCATAAAGACCTCCATAATGAGGACTAATAGTCAAGGCTCGGAGTACACGGGAAATCTCCATTCCCCCGGTGGGCCAGTCCAACCCTGCCCATCAAGAATTGTTATTTTTGGCAAGCCAAGACTCAATTTTTTGCTTACTGTTTTGTATTTTTGAAATGGGAAAGTGTTTTTCTCTTTTTATTCTACCTTTTTAAAAACTTTTTACACTTTTTTTTTTAACAATTTCACTGTCCCTCAATGGAACTTGATTCGGGGATCACTTTAAACCCTATACAATAGAGTGCAATACTTCTGTATTGCAGTATATGGTACATAGGCTGCCTAATCTAATGATCATGGCACCCGAGGACTTAATCTTCTGGATTTGAAGTATTTTCCCCATCTGCAGCTAGCATGATAAATCCAGAACCTAGGAAAGATGGAATAGTCACAGCTCCTGTTCTTGCTACAATGCTGTACCATTATGGCTCCGAGAACTAATTATACACTCAGCATTACAGACTGTTACAGCTTAGAGTTCTATTGGGTGAAGCACATGCCCTTGCATATGAATCCCAAATTTAAGATATTTGAAACATTAAATCCTGTCCGTAAATACTATCAAACTGCTTAGCAGTATATATGCAAATCTGCCTAAGTATTGCTTTGATGAATCCCAACTACTGAGGTCCTGTATGATCATATAACAAAAATATATATGTGTGTGTTCTTCTTTTTTTTTTTTTGTAAAATCAAAATGTTATTTCACTGGTTCTTAAACTATGCATATCCTACTTATTTCAAATTCTGTAATTTCTAAAGTTAATTTGTAACAATTTCAGCAACCCTGAAGTTTCTTGCTCTTAGCTACACTGGGTCGTACAATCTTATAGGAGTAAGCCAAGGGTGACATTACCCAATCACAAAGCACTTACATAAATTTAAAAACAGATTTTACATTAGAAGTGGTAATCACGTCTCGCTCTCCCTTTATATTAGAATCACAGTAGCCTTTTAAATCTCATTTTTCTAAACAGAGCATTGCCAAAAGCTTAAATGTTCCACGCTGCTTCGGGTCCCTTAATTATGCTCTGTGGTCACATTATAACCAGAAATTGAAGAGTGATTACATAGGAAAAAAATACCACTTACATAGTAATTAACCTTCACACTTAGAATCCTAGGAATGATATAAAATATTTAGAAGCCATGAAGTGCTACGGTGACTACTTACACTTAATACATGAAGAATCCCGATGAGTCATTCTGTCATATTCAGATCAAATCAACTCCAGGAACATCTTGCCGGAAAAACAAATATAATCTTTATGTTGCTATCGATGTCAGTAAAAAATAATGAAAAATAGCTGAGTCGTGATGTTATGCTGTAAAATAATATTGATCATCACAGTAGTGAGTTTGGATGTTATGTAACTTAGATTAAGGTAAGATTTAAGGGACTGTCAAAAATATATAGACATGTTATATTGAGACACATTATATTTAAAGGGAATTTGTGCAATATATTGTATATAAAAGAAAACATACTGGCCATTGTTGTGTTGCCCCTACTGTTTAAAGTGCACACAGTTGAATGTGGGTGGGACTGCAGTGTGATTGACAAATCAGCTTTCCTTTCAAGTTCTGTTCTAGTAAAGTTATATTGTAGTAATATAACCACACAAATTTCTAAATATTCACAAGACAACAACTTTTTTTGCATTGTTCATTGACCCATTGGAACCATTGGGTCTCAAAGTTGCATGATATGACAAGTACAGTTCTTGGGGGTTGACATTTTTTGAAATACTGACCCCAAGTAGTCTAGCATACATGACCATGCCTTGTTCCAATCATACACATTGCTTGTTCTTAATGTTCTATAACATGTGGCCTACAGATTGGATTGCCTTTTCAATGTGACAATAGGTTTTGGAAGACCATAACCCCTCACCGACATCCCCCATAATAGTACAGCCAATGTCAGCACTTTATATTTTTTATATAGCAATTGTGACAGTGGAGAGGTTTCTGAAAGCAGGACTCAGTAACTATATAGAGATTTACGGCAGTATTGCAGTCTGTGGTAAAAGTAATTTGATGTTCAAGCCCCTTGGGTGTGGTTAATAAAAGTATCAGAAAATTAATTAAAAAAAATATATAAAAATTCAATTCAACCTACTTTCACTAGATCACAAATAAAAATAAACAAAAACACAAATGCCCAAACTATAGAAATATAAAATTAAATAAGTCATATGTTCGCCGTTTTCCTCACCCAGAAACTTAATAAAAAGTGATATAAACATCAAACATTTCCCCCAAATAATATAAATAAAACCTACATCTTGTACCACAAAATGAGACACATACAACAATTTCAGTTGTCAGATTATGGCAAATGAAACACTATTTTACAAGGTTTTGAAATTTTGTATCAAGAAATAGTAAAAATGATATTAGTTTGGTATTGCTGTGATTGTGGCAATCTGAAGAATATAAGGAACATGAGCACACTAAATTCAACTATTCTACTCACATCTACTCCCATATTTCATAATTGAGTGTAACAAATGAAGTTAAAATAAAATCCACTTTTTATGGTGAGCGCTGCAGCTGTTCTTATTCTTTGGACATTACTATTGAGCTCTGCCTGTGGCTGGTAAAACAGATCTACAGCATGGGTAATCTAATGTAGTGGCAGTAGCACTGTAATGATCACAAGGTTAAGCCACTCAAGGCAGGCTAACAAAGTTTAAAAAAAAAAAAAAAACCTTATATTGATAGTTCACATCATTTGTCTCATTTACTATACTATTCCTATGTCTTTTTCTGTATAAATGTCTGACGCTTCAGATGTTTTGTTATACATGCCTAATGAAAAGATCTAAGAAATCCTGAAAACCTTGCTATTTGTCAGAATCTTTTCAGTTAACCATTAAAAGATATCAGCTACTGAAGACTCTCAATTTTTATATTGTAGAGTTCAACCTGTAAAATTGATTCAGTAATGGTGGTCTTGCTGCACTGGTGTCTTGGCCTTGACTAGGGGAACATCTGTATAGCGTTTGTATAATCTCCCTGTGTTTGCATTGGTTTCTTTCAGGTCTTCCCATCCATTTCCAAGCTGTAAAAAAAAAAAAAACCTTCTAATCAGTGAAATTGGTCTTTGTATGTCCGAGGTAGAAAAATAATGAGTCGATGAGAGGTGCAGGAACCTATAGGAATAGTGACACTGTGTACAATGACGCCATGATGTTATATGAACAGGATTTTTATCAGTCTTTCCATTTTTGCGCTTCATTTAGTGTCTGAGTTTAGAATATGTGTAGAAAGCTGCAAGTGATTAATGCTTTAATAAAGACCTAAAGCCAATATGTCTTCAAGTTTAGAAATACTGGGTTATACTGGGCAAAAAGTCTACTCTAATATTTGCCGTGGAGCCTTTGGTCTGTCTATTTATCACCCAATTTTATTGGAGGGCTCTCAGGTAATGGTCAAAATGAGATATGTATAAATCAATGCAGATGGCATGTTAATAGCTCTTACAAACTGCCCAATTTCTCTTACAAGCTTTCTCACCACTTTAGATGACTTTAAGGCTTTCTCAGGACTAAACATAAATCTGGAATATAATGAAATTGGAGACATTTTCTTGCTACATTGCCATGCCATTTTCCTTTAGATTCACTTTATATTTCTTGAGGTTTCTATTAATAGATTTTTCTTTTAGTGATTGTCATGATAAAAGTTACCTTAAAGTTGTAAGGGAAACATTTTTATAATAAAATATACATAACCCTCCAGCGGCATATGTACAATATAATGTAATCCTTCTGATGTATACAGACAGTGGAGCCCCATTTGATTGTTTAGGAATGTCTTTGTGTCCATTTGCGTGGTCACTTACTGTAGTCTTAGCATATTTGTCTGAATGTTCAAAAACACCAAAAATCATAAATAATACATTTAAGGGGTTCCCTGCATTAAACAACCTCTTTGCTTTTGCCTTTTAAGGATAAAGCCCCATGTTGTGGAAAAGCAGCTTTTTCGTTGCAGATTTATTAGCAGTTTTTTGAGCCACAGCAGGAGTGGATTGAGTAGAAAATAGAAGTAGAAGCTTTTTCCTGTATATTTCCCATTCCTTTTATAGGCATACTTGGGTTTAGCTCTAAAAACCGCAACAAAAAAGCTATATTTCCACAATGTGGGGCCTTAACCGAAAGGCGTAATGATATGAACTGGAATCAGCCACTGTATGTACAGTCATGGCCAAAAGTTTTGAGAATGACACAGATATTATATTTTCACATGATCTGCTGCCCTCTGGTTTTTCTGTGTGTTTGTCAGATGTTTTTATCACATACAGAAATAGAATTGCAATCATATTCTGAGTAACAAAAGCTTATACTGACAGTTAGAATGAGTTAATGCAGCAAGTCAATATTTGCAGTGTTGACCCTTCTTCTTTAGGACCTCTGCAATTCTCCCTGGCATGCTCTCAATCAACTTCTGGACCAAATCCTGACTGATAGCAGTCCATTCTTGTACAATCAATGCTTGCATTTTGTCAGAATTTGTAGGCTTTTGTTTGTCCACCCGTCTCTTGATGATTGACCACAAGTTCTCAATGGGATTAAGATCTGGGGAGTTTCCAGGCCATGGACCCAAAATCTCTATGTTTTGTTCCCTGAGCCATTTAGTTATCACCTTTGCTTTATGGCAAGGTGCTCCATCATGCTGGAAAAGGCATTGTTGATCGCCAAACTGCTCTTGGACGGTTGGGAGAAGTTGATCTTGGAGGACATTCTGGTACCATTCTTTATTCATGGCTGTGTTTTTAGGCAAGACTGTGAGAGAGCCGATTCCCTTGGCTGAGAAGCAACCCCACACATGAATGGTTTCAGGATGCTTTACAGTTGGCATGAGACAAGACTGGTGGTAGCGCTCACCTCGTCTTCTCCCAATAAGCTGTTTTCCAGATGTCCCAAACAATCGAAAAGGGGATTCATCAGAGAAAATGACTTTACCCCAGTCCTCAGCAGTCCACTCCCTGTACCTTTTGCAGAATATCAGTCTGTCCCTGATGTTTTTTTTCTGGAAAGAAGTGGCTTCTTTGCTGCCCTCCTTGAGACCAGGCCTTGCTCCAAGAGTCTCCGCCTCACAGTGCGTGCAGATGCACTCACACCTGCATGCTGCCATTCCTGAGCAAGCTCTGCACTGCTGGTAGCCCGATCCCACAGCTGAAACACTTTTAAGAGACGGTCCTGGTGCTTGCTGGTCTTTCTTGGGCGCCCTGGAGCCTTTTTGACAACAATGGAACCTCTCTCCTTGAAGTTCTTGATGATGCGATAGATTGTTGACTGAGGTGCAATCTTTCTAGCTGCGATACTCTTCCCTGTTAGGCCATTTTTGTGCAGTGCAATGATGACTGCACGTGTTTCTTTAGAGATAACCATGGTTAACAGAAGAGAAACAATGATGCCAAGCACCAGCCTCCTTTTAAAGTGTCCAGTGGTGTCATTCTTACTTAATCATGACAGATTGATCTCCAGCCCTGTCCTCATCAACACCCACACCTGTGTTAATGGAGCAATCACTGAAACGATGTTAGCTGGTCATTTTAAGGCAGGGCTGCAATGATGTTGAAATGTGTTTTGGGGGATAAAGTTCATTTTCTAGGCAAATATTGACTTTGCAAGTAATTGCTGTTAAGCCGATCACTCTTTATAACATTCTGGAGTATATGCAAATTGCCATTAGAAAAACTGAAGCAGTAGACTTTGTAAAAATTTATATTTGTATCATTCTCAAAACTTTTGGCCATGACTGTATAAGCTTTTTGTTGGACCTAGCCATATCTTACATTGTCATCTAGTGTGAGGATTTGAACTAGGGCCTTGTGGTTTTCCTGGTTGATTCTCTACTCCATGACTATTTGCCTGTTTGTATTTGGTTTCTGTCTTTCTGTTGCATGTGCTTATTGATTGTCTGCTGGAGTTTGGAGGTCCCAGGTGTGTTCATTTGCATTATCCATTCAGGTGTTAGAAATTGTTATTAACCAATCAAGTAGCTCCAGGGTCTGTAGACTTAAGTCTGTAGACTTACTGCTGGCTTCAGTCCTCGCCAGTTTTCCTTGTTACCAACCTGGATTCTCGTTTCAGTTTAGGAGGAGTGTTTTGTGAAAGTTGTTTGGTCTCAGGAGTTAATCTGGAAGTGGTGTGAGTCTGTTCTGTGTGAAAGTCTGTTTAAGCCTTAACATTTCTTCTCAACCCCTGTCCTGCATTTTCTGGTTGCCTGACTTGGTTTTGGTGTTAGTGAGTTTTGTTTAAGGGCTTCAGGTTATTTACCCCTGTCCTGTGGTACCTTTTCCTCACTACTCCACTGTTCCTCTCCTCAATCTCCTGTTGTGTGTTTATGGTGGTGCTGTGTCTGTCTGTTATCCAGCACATCTCTTCCTAGCTGTTACTGTTTGCAGCTGCAGCCTATTATTTCATTAGGGGTGACCTCTTTTAGTATCCCAGTCCCTAGCCTCTTTCAGCTCTGACCCCACCTGTCTCTTAGGTCTCCGCGTTTAGAGAGCCAGAAGTTGTCGGGGCCAAGCTTAGCTTGGGTACAGCTAACCAACACCCTCAGGCAGGGCCTAGTCAGCCATCATAGCACCAGGGAAGGTTTTCCTACCCCTGTCCCATAGAGGTGCAAGCAGCATTCAACATACGGTTACTCGGACTTTGGCACAACCGTGACATCTAGTCCACTACTTACGACAAAAAATGGAAAAAAGTAGAAAAAGATGGCACTGCTAATTCACAATTGTCTGTAATGTATCAAATGACAAACCTTAACATGGGACTTGACAATTGTCTTTACCACTAGTGGGGTGGTGCTCAGCAACCCAAAGTGTAAGTAAACATAGCAAGAAAAAAGAACAAAAATGGGAGGGCTCTTCCCACATGGCAGAATATCTTCTTAAAAACACAGTCTTTTATTTAAAGTGCATTAAAAACATCTCCTGGGAGGGAGCGA
Source organism: Leptodactylus fuscus (assembly GCF_031893055.1). NCBI lineage: Eukaryota > Metazoa > Chordata > Amphibia > Anura > Leptodactylidae > Leptodactylus > Leptodactylus fuscus. Next base: position 166,259,950 of record NC_134268.1, on the reverse strand, counting down.
TAGCATCGTAGGCAAAGAGGCAATAGCTGTTTTGCGTTTGCACACAAGGCTTGAGAAAGCGCTTTGGAGAGCACAAAACGGCTGTTGCCTGGGAGCTTGACCGCCGAGCGCAGTGGTAGCATGTGCCTGTAGCTCCGCTGCATATTAAGCACATAGAGCGTCTCGTAGCTTCATTCCTGGGGAGAAAATGGGCAAAGCTGGCAGAGACAAGGGGGGTGACTTACCTGGCACGCCGAAGATAGCGAAGCAGCAGTCCGACTTGCAGAAATTCCTCCGTAAGAAGAGCCCGCATGCTCGCAGCCGTTCTCCCAAGATGGCGCCGGCGGGCGCGCCTGCTGTGGCGCCCGTGTTCGGCTCCGATGTGGACAGTGGAGGAGAAGGAGATAGCGATGAGGGAGCGGCGCCGATGATTTCCAAAGCCTTCCTGAGGAAAGAATTTCACCGAGCTCTACAACAGGCTCTCCAGCCGGTAAGGATGGACTTGGCGGACATTAAATCTGATTTGGCCTCACTAGGCCGCAGAGTGGAGGTGACGGAGGAAGGCTGCTCGAGTCTCACAGCACATGCGAGGGCGTTGGAGATGGTGGTCGCCTCGCAGAAAGATCAAATAGACCGGGCTCTCACCCTCCTGGAAGACCAGGAGAATAGGAGTAGGAGGCGAAACGTGCGGATAAAAGGTATCGCGGAGGAGTGTGCTCAGGAGGACTTAAGGGACAGAGCTATGGCCATCTTTACTGCTCTTTTGGGCCCAGATCGTGCTTCCTCTGTAGTAATAGAAAGAGTGCACAGGGCTCTACGCCCCAAACCAAAATCTGGAGATCCCCCCAGGGATGTATTGTGTGGACTCTTATCCTATGTGGATACTCAGGATATATTGTCAGCTGCGCGGGCTAAGCCCGATTTTGTTTTTGAATCTGATAAACTGTCCCTTTATCAAGATCTTGCGCCCTCTACTCTGGCGAAGCGTCGACAACTCAGGCCTCTCTTAGAGGTATTGCGCAAGATGAATATTGCATATTCCTGGCTATACCCCTTCGGACTGTCTATCCAGTTTAAGGGACGTCGCTTGATTGTACAATCTCCTGCTGATCTCACGGTAGTCTGGGAATGTCTAAATATAACTCCGTTAGATATACCATCCTGGTTACCTACGCCCGATTTATCAAAGCTTCCGGAGCTGCCCCCTCCCGATACATGGCCGCCTGCTTCTCGACTTAAGTCACCGAAATCTAGAAGGGCGCTGCACAAGTCCTTATCCTCGGTGTGAGCGAATTGTCTAGGCAGATATGTTGGACTGGCTGTAGTCTAGAGACTTACATCTATCCTTATCCTGCTTACAATGCCTGTGCACTGTTTAGAGGGATTACATGTTATCACACGTTGGCCTAGACTCTTGCCCAGCTTACTTTTTCTCCCGAGTTCAGGGAGCTTAGTTATAATACAGGTGGTGGCTATCCATTTGACACTGGTAGGCTATCGGATACTTCGGTTCCGGGTTTGAGTTGAGATTGAGTTACTTATGTATCCCAGCTTACTTAAGAGATAGATGCTATCTATAGATTATTTAGCTCCTTTCTAGTTTTTTTTTTCTTCTCCTTTCTCTTTTAATCTTTAAGCTTTGATGCTGGGTGTCCCGGCTCTAGGAGCCCGCCTTGTTATCTGTTACATTAGCTATTTAACTATTCTATTGTGTCCTTGTATCCTGCAGGTTTGATTTTTAATCTCTTTTTTATGGCTTTCACTGAGACGTTGTGTGTGCTTGCCGCACCAAGTTCTTTCTCCCCATAGTCACTCGTCTCTGGGTAGTTTGCGTCCAGAGATCCAGTTGGCTATACTTCCTTTAGGTAGGGAGTGTTTGTTCATTAGCAGCGCCCGTACAGGCCGGGGCGCTTCTTTGAAGACCAGCTGGTCATCTTTATTAATAGCTTGTTTTATTTGATTGTTCTGTGTCCTACCCCATTGTGATACCCCTTTGTCTTTGTGTGTTTGTTTTTGCCCCTTTGATCCTTTGTCCTCTGTTGTACTTCTATTGTTCCCCCTTGTTCATTCTCCTACTTCTTATATCTCTCTTCTAGACTACTTCCTCTACTTCTACTTCTACTTCTTCTTCTTCTTCTTTTACTTCTCCTCCCTCTTTTTCCTCTTTCTCCTCTCTTCCCTTTGCAGAGTTTTTGGACAGGCCCTCCACCCACGAGTTCCGCTCCGATGGCGGGGACGATGGTGACCTCCTATAATGTCCATGGCTGGAACGCTCCTGAGAAGAGACACAGTGTTCTTCTCCTGCTACAAAAGTTGAATACGAAGGTAGTGTTTTTGCAGGAGACACATTTTAAAACTGGTAGAATTCCCAAGTTGCCTACAAATTATTTTTCTAAATGGTACCATAACCCGAGTAGTTCTGGAGCTTCTAGGGGGGTGACTGTCGCTTTTCATCATTCCATTCCCTTTGCATGCGAACAAGTTTATTCAGATCTCAATGGGAGAGCGCTATTTGTAAAGGGGAAAATTGCCATGGATGCGTACACGTTTGTAAACATGTATGTTCCGACCTCAGGTCAGATATCTTGGCTAGTGGAGACTTTTGAAAGATTACGATTGTTTGCGGAAGGGACCATTGTTTTTGGTACTGATTTAAATATAGCTTTGAATCCACTGTTAGACTCTTCCAGTGGAAAATCACAATTGTCGCAAAGAGCCCTTAGGAAACTGCACCTACTTCTCCAAGAACTAGACTTGGTTGACATATGGAGACTTTTACATCCATTAGTCAAGGATTATTCCTTTTATTCGAATCCCAGGTCCTCCTATCAGAGGCTTGATTATGTATTTGTTTCTAAGAAGCTAGTCCCTTACTGTAAGAAGGCACAGATTGGCCCGATTTCCCTATCAGACCATGCTCCAGTGTCTTGTGCCATACGTTTTCTTCCCCTTCCTCGTGCAGACTTCTCTTGGAAGTTAAATGAGAGACTTCTTGATTCAGCTGAAGTGCGTGACCTGATATCCAAACACCTGTCGGAATTTTTTAATATAAACCTCACTGGAGATATCAGTCCCACGGTAGTGTGGGAAACCCACAAACACTATATAAGAGGTATCCTGATCGCACAGGGAGCAAAACAGAAAAAGTTGCAGCAGCAGAAGATTGATTCCCTGCTCCGTCAGATCTCTGAGTTAGAGAAATTACACAAGCGCACCCAAACTCTGTTACAACTTCAGAAGTTGACAGATCTTAGGACGGAGTTAAAAGATATTTTGGCAGCAAAGGCAGCTAAGCATTTTTTGAACTACAAACAGAAATTGTACTCACATGGTAATAAGGGGGGCCGTATGATGACCTCCCTGATTAAAAAGGCTCAGGCAAGGACGTACATACCCTCCATTCGTACTTCTGCTGGTTTAGTTCTGTCTAACACCTCCTCTATAGCTGAGACGTTTAGAGAATTTTATACATCCTTGTATAATCTCAATCCTACTGATACAGTTGAGGCTGCGGAGTTGAGGAAGGTGGCTATCACTAAGTTTCTATCTTCCCTGTCTTTACCCACTATAACCAAAGATCAGGCTGAGCAGCTGCTGGATCCGATTTCGGAGGCAGAACTTAGGTCTATTATCTCCTCCTTCCCTGCCCATAAGAGCCCGGGCCCTGATGGGTACTCTTTGATATATTACAAAACTTTTCAGGATATTCTGGTGTCGCCTCTGACTAAGTCGCTTAATTCAGCCCTTTCAGGAGCTTCGCTCCCTAAACAGGCCTTGGAGGCACATGTCACGCTGATTGCTAAGGAGGGGAGGGACCCCCAGTTATGTGGGAATTATCGTCCAATTTCCTTATTGAACTTGGATTTGAAGATTTGGGCCAAGTTGTTGGCCTCTCGCCTCAAACCCTTGCTACCTGAACTGATTAACGAAGAGCAGGTAGGATTTGTTAAATCCAGAGAGGGCAGGCAGAATTCGATCCGTCTCTTGCATATTACTCGCTTATCTCAGACGTTATCTACCCCCATAGTCCTTCTTGGTTTAGACGCCGAGAAGGCATTTGATCGTGTTAGTTGGGAATTCCTAATGGCCACACTCGAGAGATTTGGGATACCCAAGCCATTTATTTCTGCTATTATGACCCTGTACTCTTCTCCCTATGCTCGGCTTAAGGTAAATGGTACCCTTTCTGCCTCTTTTGACATCGCTAATGGCACGAGACAGGGCTGCCCTCTTTCACCGTCCCTCTTTATCTTAACGTTAGAACCCTTCTTGCAAAAGGTTAGAGAACATCCGGGGATCTTGGGGGTCCCTCTTCCTGGTGGGTCCCTCCACTCCTTGGCTTTTGCGGACGATGTCTTGTTTGTACTTTCTGACCCTCCGACGAGCTTACCACATGTAATAGAGGTGATTGAAGAGTATAGCTTTCTGTCTAATTACAAAATTAACCCGGATAAATGTGAACTACTTAACCTCTCCCTACCCCCAGCCGAGAGGAAGACTCTAGCAGAACGGTTCCCATTCAAATGGTCAGACTCCTATCTTAAGTATTTAGGAGTTAAGATAACTCGATATCTTAAAGATCTTTATGATCATAATTATGTCCCTATGCTGAAGGAGGTAGATAAGCTTTTAGCGAAATATGATATACCCTGTATCTCCTGGTTTGGTAGGAGAAGTTTGTTGAAGACGTATATAGCTCCTAAGATTTCCTACCTGCTCAGAATGCTGCCGATAAAGCTGCCGCTCTCTTTCTTCAAACATCTGAGGTCCTCTTTCTCTCGCTTTCTATGGAGGGGTAGGAGGCCTCGATTGGCATATACCGCTCTCAGCAGAAGGAGATTGGAGGGTGGGATTGACGCTCCAGACCTGTTATATACGTATGAGGCAATCCAATTACAGTTTTGGACAGAGACGGCGACTGTGTCGCCCTCTTCTCCGGTGGGAAGATTGCTTAGGAAGGTCTACGGTGACTACTTTCTTGCCGACTTATGGCTCTCGCCAAGCCCGGTGTCGGTAGGGAGGACAATTTCTAAATCTGATATTATTTTTGGCGGGGCACTCACGGTTTGGGAAAAATACCAACCATTGATCGCTCCAACCCCATCTTTATGTTTACCAGCTGCCTTGGTCCCAGATATCCTCCCGAATAAGCCTCGAAAAATTGAAGACTTTTGGAATGCGCTCTTGTATACTCCTTTGATCTCCCTGTGTGATAGTGGTGACTTCCCAGAGCCAGATGCACTACGTTCCCTGGATGCTTTTGGCAAAATTGCCAATAAACTGTCCTTTTTACATTTAAGTCATTATGACAACTGCAGAAAGGCCTTCGAGGCCTCTTTTGACTGGAGGAGGGGATCTACATATTTTGAACAGATTTACCTCCTGGCCAATCCGAAAAAGTACAAGTCTTCTTCCCTGTTGTACAAAGTGATCAGACCGCCTAGGATCATTAAACCCTTCTACCTATCTAGTTGGGAATCTGAACTACAGGTCACACTTGACCCTTCAGAAGTTGCAGTGATTCTCTCTAGGTCCTATGGTATGTCGACATGTGTGCGGATTCAGGAAACACACTTCAAGCTGCTTTCGAGATGGTACTGTTCCCCTGACTGGCTGGCGACGCATGGTCTGATAGATTCTGGAACCTGTTGGCGATGTGGCTTGGAAAGAGGCACATTGCTGCACCTATGGTGGTCATGCACGAAGCTGAGAGATTTTTGGTCTGGGGTGGAAACTAAATTGAACGAGCTTTGCCCAAACTTACCTGATCTTACGCCATCCTTACTGATTTTCTTCCTTCCACTACCGAATATCCCCAAGCACGCTCAGAGATTAATTTATCATCTCCTCTCTGCAGCTAAAGCCCTGATACCGTTGTATTGGAAGCAAACCTCAGCCCCTTCCTTATCGGAGTGGGTGGCCAAAACAAATCAGATTGCTCGTTTTGAGGAGATGTTGAGTTGGAACAGGAGGAATAGAAGTTCATATCTCAAGGTCTGGCAACCCTGGCTTGAGATTAGATAGGTTCGCTCACTGTGTTGATTTGCTATCTTCTTTGGAGACAAATCCCATGGGGATGTGCTACCCTTCACTCCTGTGTGTTTGGAGGGGACCCTGTGTCGAGAACTCTGCTACGCTTATGTCTTTATTTCTCTTCTTTATATCTGTTCTTACTCTCCCCCCCCCCCTCTTCTGCTTCTTCTTTATTTTTCCTTTCCTCTTTCTCCTTTTCTCCCCCCCCCCCCCCCATTTTTGTGAAAATGAAAAAAAAAGGAGTTTATTGACTTTATTATACCATTATCTGTGTTGTGCTTTGCTATTTACACTCTCATGTCAATTTTCAAGCGCTGCCGGGCTGTGCCCTGTCTGTTTTTGATTTGTCATTTGATATGGTTTTTGTATACTTTTATGTCAATAAACCTGAATTAAAAAAAAAAAAAAAAACGGCTGTTGCCTCTTTACCTACGATGCTATCGCTCCCTCCCAGGAGATGTTTTTAATGCACTTTAAATAAAGGACTGTTTTTAAGAATATATTCTGCCATGTGGTGAGTGCCCTCCCGTTTTTGTTCTTTTTTCTAGTCCACTACTGCAGCAGAAATATACTGTATACCTCAGCCTCACCTGGTGACTTTCACCAGGCGTTTTGGGTCCATCATGACCAGCCTATTGTTAAACTGACTGCAGTAGAAGAAGGTCAAACTAGTTTCATAAAACCCATTTATGTTGGTGGAAAACAACAGTGTATGTCTGTAAACTGAATTAAAAATACCAGTTCTTTAAAATGAATAAAGATCCCTTAAAAGCTGATACTTTACCACCTACAGTTTCAAGGCCAATATGTATAGTTATGTCAGGCATGCTGTACCATTCAGAATTTAATGGAAGTAAAGAAAGTATTGCGTTATAAAAGATAGCAAAGTTGCCTTATTTCTTATCATATCATGAATTTAATGGAAAATGCCAAAATGTCAGTACATTAATATGTATTAGATAAATGAAAACATATCGGGTAAATAAGAATGAGGTGAAGCTCTGTGTGCCAGTATGTTCTCTCTTTTTTCTAAGGTCTTATCATGTAGCAGTGAAAAACGTTGTTGTTTCTTTAACAGTCGTCAAATTGTCATTGACAGTCTTTGGGTTTATTCACACATCTGTTCTTTTTACCGGATTATGCATAAAATAGAACATGTTAGATGGAGAACCAAAGCTTCCGCAGCACTGTGTGGAGGCTGCCGGCCCTCTTCCCACTGCGCTCCCGAGGTCCCATTTTCTAGGTTTCAGGAGGCAGGCTGGAACCTCCTCAGTGTTGTGCGGGGGTTGCCGGTCTACTTCTGAGCCGGACAGGGGCCTCCGGTTTCGGCCTAGCGGCGGGCCAGAGCTTGTTTAAGGGGGGCTCTGGCTCCGGACCACTGCTGGTTATTCATTTGATCTTCATTTCCAGATAGTAAGCAGCCCCTGATCTGATTACCTGTGTTCCTAACTCTTTTGCCTTGACCTTTGACCTTGCCTTTTCCTCCTGATTCCATACTTTGTCTGTTCCTGTTAATGGCCTCGGCCTGCATCTAGACCTCTGCTCCCTGAACTTTGCTTTTCACTCCGCTACCGTTCCTGTTACCTAAATGATGTTCCACTTGGATTTTCCGTTGTCCTCTTGCTGACGACCCAGACTGTATGACTATGATTTACTCTCTGCCGCCACCTGCTGACCACCTGCTTTAGCCTTCTGGATCCCTGGACCAGCACCGAAGCTGTTGGTAAGAGTCTCAGTGTCTGGTTTACTATGATTTCTGGTGCGCTGTGTGTTTGGTGGTACCCGATGCGTACCGCTCTGCCCAGCAGTGCAGCCAAGTCCATCCCCACCATCTGGGGCTCTGGTGAACACTATTGTGGGGTTGGAGTTGGTGCGGCTGGGGGGGATGTTGAATACACAGCGCCATGTTATCCATTTTATTCCGTATATCTATTACTGCTTGATACTTTGGCTCTGAAACTGCATCTGCTACCCTAACAGAACGTGTCTTATTTTTTCTCATTTTCATAGCATGACAAACTTCATACAAGTCTGGGTCCATTTTTCACGTCCAGGTAATGGCCTTTAAAAATGGATCAATGTGTTGGATGGAAAAAAAAAGATCAATGAAGTTCATCTGTCTTTTTTAACAGACAGTTAAAAACAGAAGATAAATGGATGTTAAAAATGGTCAGAAGGTTTGGAAGTGGATGAAATATGTGAGATACGAGTGACACAAGCATATCAATAGACTTGAAAAAAGTAATCTCGAAATACTGAAATGTTACTGAGTTTAGGCTAATACAAAAAAAATATTAACCACAACTGTTGCAGTTTTGCAGCCTTTCTTGCATTTGGTTAGTTAAATAAAAAGCATAACTAAACTTTTATTTCCTAATTCAATAGTACAGGTGAAAATAAACTTTGTGTTATACTTTATATAGGAAAAGTGAAATTCTATGGAAAAGTGAAAAGTGGAATTCTATCGAAAAGGAATGGGGAGAGAGATGAGAGCTCCTCAAATAGAGAGACATCAGCAATATAGAGAGACAGTTCTTTTTCGCAACACACCTAGGTTTTTGAGAATTACTTCAGCCTTCTCCTGACTGACTCATTTTTTGTCTGTCTCTGTCCTTTTCTGTTCCTCTTCCCCTCTCCATAGGGCCCATTGTAAGCTGACACTGTGCACAAAGTGCATGGACTGAAATCTCTCAGATAAGAAGTAAAGACAAGAGTAATACTTAAAGGGGTTGTCCAGGCAAAAATGGACAACCTTTTAAAGTTTAAATAAGCTGTAGGCAGTGAAAAAAATAAAACTAATGTATAAGTGTAACTAGAGATGAGCGAAGTGTTCGATCGAGTAGGTGTTCGATCGAATACTACGGTATTCGAGATACTCGTACTCGATCGAACACTACTAGCTGTTCAAAGTTTAAGGTTCGATGCAGAACCAGCGTTGATTGGCAGAATGCTATACATTCTGCCAATCAACGCTGGTTCTTTTCTTACCTTTAGGAGTCTTCTCCGTGCAGTGTCCCTGCGGCGTCTTCCAGCTGGAATTCACTCTGCCTAGGCATCCATCCTAGGCAGAGCCGACTGCGCATGCGCGGGCATGCCCGCGCATGCGCAGTCAGCTCTGCTCAGGCGCCGGGCCGGGTAGAGTGAATTCCAGCCGGAAGACGCCGCGGGGGCTCTGCGCCGGGAGAAGACTTCAAGGGGAATCCAGCCTGACCGTCACTCGTGGACTTGGTAAGTATAATGTTATCGAATTTTGCGTACCCCTGAAATGAGCATTTCCCCCCATAGACTATAATGGGGTTCGAAATCCGTTCGAACAGCCGAACAGTGTGTTGCTGTTCGAATTGGATTTCGAACCTCGGACATTTTAGTGTTCGCTGATCTCTAATAGTAACCTATTCCAATCGCTCTGGTGTCCTCCCATATCATTTGGTCGGGCAGCATCTCCCGGCAACTAATGCTAAAGATGCCAATTGGCTTCAGTGGTCACGTGAGTGCTGAGGCCAATCAGCAAGGGTCCTGAATGTCACTGCCTGTAACATCATGGGGCCTCCTCCTGAGGCCTGCTGAGGCTGCTGATTGGACTCCACGGTCATGTTGGTAGAGACTCGGTAGAGCAAACAACCTGGGAGGTGCAGGACGACAACCAAGCAACTGGGATAGGTTAGTATGTATTTTTTTTTTAACTTTTTTCACTGCCCCCAACGTATGTAAACGTTAAGAATTTAGCCTGGACAACCCCTTTAAAGACACAGGACCTTTCCTTTAGTGAACTATATTGTAAAGTTTGTTCCCTTCACTTGTTCTAATGATTTATGAAAAAAATAAATATATAAAAGTATACTTATGCTTTAAGTAACTTTGTAATTGCATAGTTTTACTGACCTTGTTCAGATCCTATCACTTATTGCTATTCACACTTGCGGTGGTTTGGAGTTAAAATAATCCAACATTCCCATGTTGGCTAATGAGGGAGCTTCATGAAACTGTACAAAAGAAAAACTGTTTTGTTGCCCATAGCAATCATAGTGCAGGTTTCATTTCTCATTCTGGTCATGACAAATTACACAGTCTTTTAGACAGTTTTGTACATATGACTCATTATACCTGCTGGAACAAAACACAGCATTTTACAGTCTCTGAAAAGGTGATGGGATTCCAATTAAATATTTGCAAAAACTGGTAATTGTTTGCAAATTTAAATAAAACTTCTTTAAAGGTAAAGGCACACTTTCCCATTTACATACACTCGGAAGACATATTATTTGTATAACACAGCAGATGCAATCCAAGGATAAATACAGGTTATGTTGCTTGTGTTCGAATACACAATTATATAATGCACAGCATTACAGGTGATGAGATTGATTAGTACATATGGTCTTCAATATAAATGCAATTATCTATTACAATTTTTTTTTCATTTTCTGGTTACAGGCAACATGTTAAGCAACATACTGGTCAATGATAAGGTCAATACAACAAAATTGGATTTGTCATTGAAGCTAGAGGCATACACGTAGCCATGTAATGAAACATGTAATGCTCGTTGTCAAGAAATATAAGATCAAGAAAAGGACTCTAGATTTTAAGGACATGTTGATCCAGACTTTTATACTGACTGCCAGATTGGAGTCAGGAAGGAATTTTTTCCCATGAAATGGGGCAATTGGCATAATCCTCATGGAGTTTTTTACCTTCCTCTGTATCAACACTGTAGGGGATTGTAAGGTTATAGGTTGGACTTGATGGACTGATGTCTTCATCCAACCTCATCTACTATGTAACTACATAAATGTATAGGGGGCTGTATTCTTCCTGTAACTGAGGCTAATGCACTGATTACGGGCATAAAGTCTTCAAAATTGACTGAAGTGCCATTTTTGTGGAGGCACATGAACATCACCCTTTTCTTACAAATCACCAGTGCCTGGAAAGAGATCCAGGGTCCGGCGATAAGTTGCTATGACAGCTGTTGAAGGCTCTTATGCTTGTCTCGCATTACCTTGTATTACAGTCTACTCTATGCAGCCTGTAATACAAGTTATTATGGCAAGGTGGCAAGTAGGTAATGTGATTTACCAATAAGTTATTTTGCCGAAATAATGTGTGTTATTTCATTTTATTGCATACCTTAAAACAAGATAACCCAGCACATGCATAGTATAGAGTATAGTATATAGCTGACAATGAAATGTCTATGTTAATGTTCTACTACTTAGAAAAGTGCCCAGTAATTGCTTATACTTTCTACAAATCCTTACCTGCTTTTATTTTGAATTTAATGACATATAATGAAATCTAATGACAATACCTTGAAAATATTTCTTACAAAATTTAAATTGTGTTCTCAATTTTCACTGAATTTAGTAATCTGCAAAAAATAATAAATGAATAAAGCCCCCAACATGCCCTTTTCCTATATAAAAGAAATTATATTAAAAAAAACTAAAGATTAATAAAAAAAAAATATTTGGTATTGGCACATCCATAACAACCTGTACAATTAAACTGAAACATTATTTATCTTATGCAGTGAATGTCAGGGGAAAAAATGGAAAAACCACGGAAGTAATCATATTTTTGCCATCTCAACTTAGAAAATATGCTATAAAAAGTGATAAAAATGTCATATGTTGTTAGGGAAGCACCAGAAAGCAGTTTCCCAGTGCTGTAGATGAACCATGGAGGAAGAGACAGTGAGCCCTGGTCTGAAACCCCCCACTTTCTCTTCCTGCTTGCCGGTCCTATCCTAGGTAATAGGCGACAACTGGACGACAAAACCCTTCCTAAATACGTGACACACAAAATGCAGACAAGACAAACAACAAAGGGAGGTCAGCAAGCCAAGGGTTCGGTAACATTCGAGCAATGCAGTGTCAAAATCCATATCCAAAAGAGTAGTGAATAGGGAAAGCCAGAATTCAAGAATCAGAATACACGAATAAACAGCAAGAAAAAAGCCAGCATGCACAAGGCAATAGCAAGCACCAATGTGAACGAGAGCCAAGAATAAATAGGGAGGAAGAACCCACCATGGAGTTGAGCTCAAGCAAGCTCAACCAACTCTGTCACCAAAAAATAACAAATGTTACGAATCTCACAAGATCATCAACAGATCAATAGCATCAACAGAAAAATAAAAAAAATATACAGCTTGTACAATGTAATACCAAAAACCTCAAAAATTGCCAAATTATTAGAACAAAACAGAGAATATATAATCCGTGCGAGCATATATCAGCATATAGAGTTTACGAGGGAAAAGAAACCAAAAATAGCCCCCATCATAGGAGATACTGGAAAAATAGGATACTGGAAAAATATGCCCACCTGGCATACTAATGCTCACTACATCCCTTTATAAATTTTTTCAGGGGTGCAGTTTTCAAAATGGGGTCACTCATAAAGGGATTCCACTTTTCTGGTACCTCAAAGGCTCTGACAACATGACATCGCACCCAGATACTATACATTTGGCGCAAAGATTTAGACAGTTTGGTTTTTGGATGTCATAATTTATTTTCCACAAATGAATACTCAGATGATAGTGAAAGGTGAAAATGGCAATTTTTCCTGGAATACATAATTCCAGTGCATAATTTGCTGCTCCCATCTGGTATCAGAGATGAATGCTCCAAAAACTGTTGTGCTCTGGATACCTGCTTAACAGTTTATGGAGAGTGTGTCTCTGCTGACACAAGGTGGGTACAACATATTTGGCACTTAAATGGCATAACTGTGGAAAAATTCCAGTTTTCACTTTTCACTTTTCATTATCAGCTGTATAATCTATAAGTAGTGCACGTGTGTGGTTCGTGTATATGTATGCATGTGTGTGTGCACGCGTGTGATCCATGTGTTTGTGTGTGCGCAGTGCAAGTGTCCATGCGGGCGGTAGTTGTGTGTGAGTATGCATGTGCTAAGTTCGTCTGTGTGCATAGTGTGCATCCATCTGAGTGTGTTTGCGTGCGCGTGTGGTCCTTGCGTGTGTGTGTGTGTGTATGTGTGTGTGTGGTGTGCATGTGGTATTTATGGGGTGATGATGTGGTATTTCTGAGGTGTTGTTTGTGTTGTGTGTGTCTAGAGTGGTCTGGTATTTGTGTGGCATGTTGTGGTATTCGTGTGGTGTTGTGCTTGTGGTTTGGTGTATGTGTGATGTCTATGTGATGTTTATATGTTGTTTGTGAAATGTTTGTGTGTTGTGTGTGGTGGTGCGGCCCCTTCAGCAGCGACTCTTTGGCACCGTCACTATAATCCGTCCCTGTCAGTCACAGCTTTTGTTTTCCCCTCAGCACTTTCACTTTCACATTTCCCCATTATATGTATAGGGCCTAACTTCGGGGGCCCCAATCTCATGATGGGGGGATGCTAGCGAGATGTACCATGCACAGTATTCTGCTCCTGTGGGTGGAGAAGGGGCGTGCCAAATTTCACCAAAATCGGGCAAGAACTGTGGATTTGTATAGAGCAGACTACTATAGAATTTGAGTTTTATATACAGGGTGGCCATAATATAACCTCAGGTGTTTGAAGTTGTGTGCAGGCTGACCCATTTCTGATTGCCTGAAAATTTGTATGTGTGCTAATCAAGGCATGGGGAAACGGACGGCATGAAAAAAAAACAAAAACTAAAAATCATCACCGCTTCCTCGTGACAATGACACCCGCATGACATTTGCATTAATGTTTCTGGCCAAAGTGGAAGTGGATACCAATCAGCCATGGAATATCCTGTGGAGTGACGAAGCGCATTTTTACCTGAATGGAACGGTCAACACACAGAACTGTCGCATATGGGCCACTGAAAACCCGCATGCGCTCGAGAGGGTTCCGCTGCATTCGCCCAAGGTGAAGGTTTGGTGTGGGTTCACCTCATCGTTCATGATCGGACCGTTCTTTTTCAAAGATTTGGGCCCAACTGGGGTTGCCAAATTTCAGTTTGGCACTTTTGATTTTTTTTTTTTTCATCACTACAGCGTTTACATATGAGAAAAATATTTTTATAGCTTTTTAGAGTGGGCATTGTCAAACACAGGAATACCTAATGTGCATGTGTTTCACAGTACTTTGCTTTTATATGTGTTCTAGGGAAAGGAGGTTGAGTTGAACATTTAATGTATTTTTTTAAAATATTTTTTTTTTTACTTTTTTTTTGCATTTATTAGACCACTAGGGGTCACTAATGTAATGCATTGCACTGCTAATGCAGTGCAATGCATTGCAAAACCCAGCATTTCTATTGCAGGCTGCATAGAGTAGCCTGCAATAGAAAATAATGAACAACAGGCCTAGGAGCCTTCAAAAGACTCATGGCTTTCATAACAATGGGACACCAACCCCACAACTTGCTTTGGGTGCTGGAGATCCCTGGCAAAACAGCGGTGCCCATGTGCCAAAGGTAAATTGACGCCTTGGTCAGCTTTGACCGAGGTGCCAGAGGGGTTAATGCCAGTGATCAGTGTGGGCACTGATTGTGGACGTTAGTGCCGTGTATCTGCTGTATAAAACCGCCATCTTTAAACACCCAACATCCACTGTTCTAGTATGGCAGATGTCTGGAAAGGGTTAAACTAACATTCAATTGATTTAAGACAACAAAATGACAATAGTATATGCTCTCTAATATATGAGAAAGTCAATGCAAATACAGTCCTATGAAAAAGTTTGGGCACCCCTATTAATCTTAATCATTTTTTGTTCTAAATATTTTGGTGTTTGCAACAGCCATTTCAGTTTGATATATCTAATAACTGATGGACACAGTAATATTTCAGGATTGAAATGAGGTTTATTGTACTAACAGAAAATGTGCAATATGCATTAAACCAAAATTTGACCGGTGCAAAAGTATGGGCACCCTTATCATTTTATTGATTTGAATTCCCCTAACTACTTTTTACTGACTTACTGAAGCACAAAATTGGTTTTGTAACCTCAGTGAGCTTTGAACTTCATAGCCAGATGTATCCAATCATAAGAAAAGGTATTTAAGGTGGCCAATTGCAAGTTGATCTCCTATTTGAATCTCCTCTGAAGAGTGGCATCATGGGCTACTCAAAACAACTCTTAAATGATCTGAAAACAAAGATTGTTCAACATAGTTGTTCAGGGGAAGGATACAAAAAATTGTCTCAGAGATTTAACCTGTCAGTTTCCACTGTGAGGAACATAGTAAGGAAATGGAAGACCACAGGGACAGTTCTTGTTAAGCCCAGAAGTGGCAGGCCAAGAAAAATATCAGAAAGGCAGAGAAGAAGAATGGTGAGAACAGTCAAGGACAATCCACAGACCACCTCCAAAGAGCTGCAGCATCATCTTGCTGCAGATGGTGTCACTGTGCATCAGTCAACTATACAGCGCACTTTGCACAAATAGAAGCTGTATGGGAGAGTGATGAGAAAGAAGCCGTTTCTGCACGTACGCCACAAATAGAGTTGCCTGAGGTATGAAAAAGCACATTTGGACAAGGCAGCTTCATTTTGGAAACAAAAATTGAGTTGTTTGGTTATAAAAAAAGACGTTATGCATGGCGTCCAAAAAGAAACAGCATTCCAAGAAAAACACATGCTACCCACTGTAAAATTTGGTGGAGGTTCCATCATGCTTTGGGGCTGTGTGGCCAATGCCGGCATCGGGAATCTTGTTAAAGTTGAGAGTCGCATGGATTCCACTCAGTATCAGCAGATTCTTGAGAATAATGTTCAAGAATCAGTGACGAAGTTGAAGTTACGCCGGGGATGGATATTTCAGCAAGACAATGATCCAAAACACCGCTCCAAATCCTCAGGCATTCATGCAGAGGAACAATTACAATGTTCTGGAATGGCCATCCCAGTCCCCAGACCTGAATATCATTGAACATCTGTGGGATGATTTGAAGCGGGCTGTCCATGCTCGGCGACCATCTAACTTAACTGAACTTGAATTGTTTGTCCAAAATACCTTTATCCAGGATCCAGGAACTGATTAAAAGCTACAGGAAGCGACTAGAGGCTGTTATCTTTGCAAAAGGAGGATCTACTAAATATTAATGTCACTTTTCTGTTGAGGTGCCCATACTTTTGCACCGGTCAAATTTTGGTTTAATGCATATTGCACATTTTCTGTTAGTACAATAAACCTCATTTCAATCCTGAAATATTACTGTGTCCATCAGTTATTAGATATATCAAACTGAAATGGCTGTTATAAACACCAAAATATTTAGAACTAAAAATGATTAAGATTAATAGGGGTGCCCAAACTTTTTCATAGGACTGTATATGAAGAGCTCAACGGAAAAATGGCCTAAGTCCAAAAATCAATATTGTGAGAAAAACGAAATTTAAAGTTTTAGCCTAAAGCAAACGGGCATTATTGTGGAATATATCTATCCAATGTAATCAGCTAATGAACACCGTTAATCCTAATCATAAATTGTATTATTTATTAAAAAAATTGCAGCTTCATGTATAAATATTATTTATTTAATATTATTAATTAATTACTACTATTATTAAACGATGAAGAAGAATAATTACCTGCCTCCCTTTTCGGCACTAAATATGTGCAAAAGTCGATTTAGAGCCTTTTAAACAATAAGACAAAGTTTTTACACTAATATAAACAACAGACCGGAAGTCACGATTTCAATGAAAAAATGACCAACGAGAGTGAAGTAAGTAAGTTTGTATTGGACTTAGGCCATTATTCCATTGAATGTAAATTCTTCTGCATTGAAATATATGGACTTAGGTCATTAATCCTAGGTACCTTGTAAACCCAATGCATAGAACGAGGTACAAAGAAGCTTTCTAGGTAATAATTTGAAATATGGCAAAATGTGGACTTAGGCCATTTTTCCGTTGAGCTCTTCATATGTATTCATTCTATAAATTATTTTTTTTCCAAAGTACCTCTTTGTTCAACCACACTACAGGCTGTCACCAGAAACCAATAAATCCATTACATGTAGAAATATAGTATTATATGGCAACATATACTGCTGCATGATTAATAGTAACCTGAAATTCTGCAAGTGCTGGCTTTGTAACAGTGTTCTAAATGATTCAGCAATTAGCAATAGCTGCATATCGAGACTGTGAAGGAAAACATTCATATTTATATTGACATCTTTTCTGTGTTTTGTAAAATTACTGTATTTAATGTGCAATATGTGAATAATGCACAGCAAACTACTCTGCATACACATTGTACAACAATGGATTTAATCCCCTCTCCACATAAATATAAATACTGTATAGATTTTTATTTTTATTTTTTTTTTACTATCAGAAAACTGCTTTATTTCTTTTGAAAAGTCTCCTTACAAATGATATAATATTTTCTTCTTCATTTAAATTGTAAGAAAACATACACAGCAGATATATGGCAGACAGACACATTATATATGCTTCTGTCACATTTCAGAGTCTGCTTCTGAGAAGAAGGGAGATGGGTGGGAGCACCAAAATGGGTGGGAATTCCAAAATCTCCAGACATCACATGGCCCTTGATGAGGGGGTTTATATGGCATGGGCAGGAGATATCAGAGGTCTGAGTGGCAAGAGCAGTGCTCTAGGGATCTGAAGGTCAAAGATATGTTGTATATAACTCAAATGTGCTGTGAAGCATATAAGGAAAATGTTTGTTCTCGTACCATGTTAGCCAGTGGGTAGGAAATATTAAAAAAAAAAAACTTGATAGTCTTCAGTAGTTGATACCTTTTTAATGGCTAACTAATAATGATGACAGATTACAACGTTTTGGAACTCTAGGCTCCTTTCTCAAGTACATTTAAAAACCATTTCTGAAGGATGCATATTTATGTACAAAAGGACACATAGGGATAGAATTCTAGGAGGAAAGGGGGGTAAAGGGTTATTAGTTATTGGTAGAAACAATGTAAACAATTCCAGGTTCTTATCAGTTCTCAGGGTCTCAGGTCAGTGATTTCTGTAAGATGCCATAAACCCATGTGACAGATTTAACCCCTTCTGCAGTGTTTGAAGCAGGGTCATAAGTTTATACTCATAAATCCGTCGCTCTTTGCTTGATTTAAAATTCCTTCTTCAAACCCAAATTTTCATGTGATCGGTTTACAAGACAGTTAAGTTGCAGGATTTGTTTTAACTAGAACAAAGTCTACAGACACCGATCTAATTAAAAACAAAGGACATATTAATGGTGGTCCTGGGGTGGGCCCCACAGAGCCAGTGGTCCCGGGGCAGCCGTCCTTATTCCCCTCCCCTAGCTATGCCACTGCCTATGATATTTAACAAACTTTTGACATTTGACAGTGACATGTTACAACTTTTAATTTGTAGGTGTGCTAAGACCTCCACCATTCAACAAAAAAAAAAAAAACCCAAATGGCAGAAGTGATCATCTGAGTCTTCTGCCCTTTCTTTATGTTTCTTTTCAGCTTTCTGGGAAGCCGTGCAATATACAGTTTTATAGGCAGCCAATGGGATTTCTATGAGTTTTTACATCACACCCCTAGTTCTCTGAGGAGAATTAAGCAAGTCACAAGTTTGTAAAACTGATAAGTACCCTTTAAGATATTAGATTTAAAGCTCATGAGTACGATAAATGCAAAACAAACAAGATGCCTAACCTGATACAAGTAGAAAAAGGATATAATTTGATATTCTAATATTTTATACGCAACAATACTTAAATATAAAATTGATCCTTCTTGCATTACAATCTTGATAAATGGCTTCAAAAACCAGCCAGTATTACATTCTAGCAAAAAGAAAAAAGAAATCCCTTCAATAGTCTGCTGTCTCCTCCATTAAAATCATTTTCAGAGCTATGGCACTAGAGTCATATTTATCTGTCTTTTCCCTTGGCTGCCTCCATTCATCAACTCTTCATTCCTGTTTTGCTGTATCTTGCCAGATATTCCATCGTGTTCATCTAGTGAAGAGTCTCATCAGAATCACAATCTGCTCAACTTCTTAATGGTCTTTAGTGATTTTGTTAAGAAGAGATTAAAGATTTTGCTTAACAAACATTTCGAAAAGCTTCCATCGCAAAAGAAAAGGTGAGCACAAATGCAGTGAACATAACAATGTGCTAAGTGTATTTTGGTGGTCAGGAGGACTTTCTTTTATCATGATGTTTTACCCAAGATATTTTATAATTATTTTGTAGTCTATTTGGGAAGAACTGATGTATTCTAAAAGCATGGGATGAATGGAAAAGAATAATATGAGACAATAAAGACAAAATCTAAAAAAGATTCATAGCAGAAATCTCAGTTGCATCTTTGAAATTGCCAATACCATTTCCTATATGTGCAGCAAAATGCTTAAAATTAATTATTATAGATAATAATATTTAGGAAATAAACAGAAATAGACACACAAAGAACAGATAGATTGGATTATTTGCTTTATTTATATAACATTTCTTAGACTTTTATTTATTTTAAAGCTATAATAGATGAAGTCAGATACACTTTCTACCAATACGTATTTGAACACCTGTGGTAGAATATAAAAACATTTATTCATATTCACTAGTTGGTAGAACCCAGCAGATGCTTCCTTACAGATCGACACAATACTCCCGGATGCCTGTTCAAACTTCTGGTGTATGTGAGCCATCGGTTGGGTGAGGTTTCTCTGCCCAGCACTTGTTGGTCTCTATTTCTCAGTTTTGGGGGTTGCCAACTCGGGGCACATTCTGACAATCACTGTTCACCTTCCACTTCATAACCACATAGGCCACTGTTGATTTTCATTAATTCAGTTGGCCTGCTATCTCCCAGGATCAGCCATTTCTGTGGTACCCCACAATTACCTCTTTCTCAAAATCAGAGAACTATGCACTTCATGGCATCCTGCATGTGACTAATGCCAATGCACTAATGCCAATGCTGTTTACTATTTAACAGCAGAAGGAGCGACATTCATCACGACCGCAGATACCTTCATTTGCATGTGTGTCCAAATACTTATTGGTAGACAGTGTATAGTGCATTCACATATGTTCACATAAAAATACTGGTGAATACACATATACCCTTCCTTATCTTTTCTCTTGGCTCAAAAGTTTGGTATGAGATTTGTGATACTTTGTCATGAGATGTCTCTATTTTATGTGTCTATATGTGGCCTCCCAGTAGTTATGTGGTACATTGCAGCCTGTCAAGAATTTTGCTAGCTTGTCATGATATTGCATTGCATTGGATTACAGGGGTTTGAAAAAAGTTTGAATTGTGGGATTTGAGTGCACTCTAAAAATAACTTTTATTAATACATCTAAAAGTTCCACATGTGAAAATTATAAAACCATAAGAAGTACCCTTGTGACATGGAGACAATTGGGTACCAATAACAAGGAATTTAGAGATCCCACATTACTCCCAGAGGGCAAAGACAATTTAGCTTCTACCTCAGAAGTTCTAGTGTGTGATAGCCTGTGGTCAATCTATATATTGATATTGGTCAGTTATATGGCTCAACACTATGCAGGTATTAATTAAACCCCCAAATAGTGTATACTCAGATTGCTTCATATAACATATTTCCTATATATAGCATTATTTAACAGGCCTACCACAGGAAAAGTATAACCCACAGCAGACCTGAATGAAAGACCACAAGCTGGGTCTGATAGGAATGTATGCTGGTCTCAGACCCACACAATCGTACAAACAATGCGATTCTACTCTGGGGAGAATTGGCTAACTAGGGCCAGTACCAAAATTGCCAGGAACCCATTCACACCATAACATAAGTCTAACGCGTTTCTACTATCTGTGAAACAGACAGCTACATCAGAGGTCCAAAAGGTACAAAAATAGTAGCCAAAAGAGTATAGTAACAGGCCTTGTCTGCGCCGCGGCTAAAAACTCAGACCGACCGGGCGAAGACAAGGCCCGTTACTATACTCAGCTTCCATTTACTTGAAGTTCCAGTGATTCAGTTAAGAATGGAGATGTCTTTCTTTTGTTTCATTCTTTGTGTATGAGGTACTGAGTGTATGATTGGTGTTATAACCCCAAAGATATGATATTGATGACCTATCCTCAAGATAGACCAGTAATATTTTTAGCCTAGAAAACCCTTTTTGAGGGGGTCTGTCACTAGAACCCAGCATATCAGCCCAACCCCACACTTGCCACAGCTCATATTCAAAACAAAAACATTTTTTGTTGGAGACTAAAATATCTTTTGTCCCCTCTTCAGACTTTTTTGCTAGATTTTTCTATTATATCTTTGCTATATAACCCTGTGGTTTATTACCGTCTTATTCAGATCACACATACTGTATTTCATCACAAGCAGAAAATCATAATGTTTAAAATCTGCACCTCCCAAACTGGCAACGAAGGCAGAGATCCATTAGTAATGAAAGGACAGTACCAGATTGCCAGAGAAAGCTTTGCGCGGTAAAAGCAAAGGATTGAAATACAATTAGCATGTCATTTTGTGCTAAAAACAGATGGTTTGAAGACTTTACTTTACTCTGCTTTGTGGGAATTTACAGGATATGTCAGAAGGAAACGAGAAACTGCTTGTCAGATGCTAGAATAGCAAAGAAATTTGTGGCTAATACTTTGAAATAATAAATGTTTTAGAACAGGGCTCTAAAGAAGCAGATAAAATGACATAAAACTGTGGCAGGAATGTTTGGTTGTAACTTTTAGCTTTACATCTGGGATTAATGAGTTTGGTGTACATTGGGCGGATGATGGATAGATCTGTTGTCCTTTTATGCACATAAGGTTAAATCATGTTTTATTATAAAATAACATATCTCAGCATAAATCTTTCATAGCTTATGAAAAAATATTTCTTACAGTGTCAGTTAGAGGGATCAAATGCGGAATATGTAGTCCAGTGTGCTCCATCTTAATTTTTTTTTTTTATAAAACTTTCCAATAGGCTCTAGTATAAATAGCTAATATATCCTATATCTATACAGCTTATCAGGACTTGCTAAGTAGATGTACACACTGCACTGAGACTAAAATATTTTCTAGGAGAACAAAAAGTGAGAATAAGTGTCAAATTATTGAGTTTAAGTTTAGTTTGAATATTCAGATATAAGAGAGAAAGCCTCTTTACTAGAGATGAGTGAACAGTAAAATGTTCGAGGTTTGATATTCATTTCGAGTAGCCCCTCAATATTCGACTACTCGAATCGAATATCGAACCCTATTATAGTCTATGCGGGGAAAATGCTCATTTCAGGGGTAGGCAACATTCGATCAAATTATACTTACCCAAGTCCACGATTGAGGGTCGGGCTGGATCCTCTGAGAAGTCTTCTCCATGCACCGTCCCTGCGGCATCTTCCGGCTCTAAATTCACTCTGCCAGGCATCGGGCCTGGGCAGAGCCGACTGCGCATGCCCGCACTACAAGCGGACATGTGCAGTCGGCTCTGCCCAGGCCCGATGCCTGGCAGAGTGAATTTAGAGCCAAAAGATGCCGCGGGGAAGCTGCACGGAGAAGACTTCTAAAGGTAGGAGAAGAACCAGCATTGATTGGCCGACTGTATAGCATTCGGCCAATCAATGCTGGTTCTGCATCAAACTTTTACATTCGAATAGCGAGTGGTACTCGATCGAGTACGAGTATTTCGAATACCGTAGTATTCGATGGAATACCTACTCGATCGAGTACTACTCACTCATCTCTACTCTTTACATCTATGGATGTTCTTTGCAGTCCACTTCCATTGCCAAGTAGACTGGAAGGCTCCAGAGTCTCTTGGGTTAGGTGAGTCCTTGCTGTCGTGCAGAATAGAACTGTGCTGAGAAACCATCACAGTCCCTGAAGGAAGAGATTTGGGCTCTTTTCTGAACCATCTTCCTGGATACCATTACTACAGCTCTGACACATGGAAGTATTGCTTCCACGCCCCCTGAAGTGGGAGAAGTGCCATATTGGAGGAATAATTTCACTTCTGGTTCTATCTGAACTTGCTCGACCTGAAACGAATCTTTGGGCTAAAAAATTTGAACATGAAAAAATAAATCTTTAGAGGTTTGCCCATTCTTAGTGCATGTCTGTCAATCACTGGAGAAAAACAAGGTGCCAGGGTAAACCACAGGAAAAAGACAATCTTGAAAAGGTAGTACGATGCTCTCAGCCAACATCAGCTAGAAAACCTTGTAATTAGGGTTGAGCCAATCTTGAAATTTCAGAATTGTTTTTAAAATCCGATTTTCGATCATTTTCCAGCCGATCCCGATCGTGAAATTTGCTCAATCACCTATCAGTATCTGATCTTTCCTGATTACAATCGCTCAACCCTAGTTACTTTATGTTTATGGAGTAGGGTTGAGCCGATCTTGAGATTTCAGAATTGTTTTTAAAATCTGATTTTCAATAATTTTTCAGCCGATCCCGATCGCAATTGTGAAATTTACTCAATCGCCGATCGGGATCCGATCTTTCCCGATCCCTATCGCTCAACTCTACTTGTATTCAATACGAATAGACATAGGGAAAGTATCCAACACCACGTCACTGCAAAAGTAGTGTCCATCTGTACTTTTATGACACAACTGCATACATCGTAAAGGCCAATTTTGGATATCCATTCGTCATCCCAGGGTATACTAAATCCATCAGTCACAATTACATCCCAATGAGTTTCACTCTTCTTAATCAAGGGTTCATCAGGGGACAGATTAAAAAATGCAGTTTAGGTATCTACATGTGAGGGACGTAGCTGCATAAGAATACAATCATACAGATGGTGCAAGCCAGGTTTGGACCTAACAGAATATTAGGGTGAGACCAGAATTAGTATTTTCAGTCTTGTGTTTCATCGCTGATATTTGCCTGCTGTAATACTATCATTTTTATATACTGCGGCAAACCAATACTGCAAATAGGCCTGGATCCAATGATATTTCTTTCCATCAGTTCACATTATCATTACTGAGTACATGTACGACTTTTGTTATTTAAATGTTGGGTTTTATGTATTTATAAATAAATCATGGCATTTTAATATGGGTTAGTGATACTTTCAAAGTGAAACAACATTTTAGTGCCAAATAATGTTAGATACCCTAAGAAGTCTTACTAAGTCCTTGGTTCCATGGGTCATAGCTGTTTTGGAGGCACAAAAGGGATCTACAAAATATCAGGCTGGTGCATGAGACTTTACGCTAGTGTTATGGAGGAACAGTATATATAGCATGAAATTATATTGATTTTAAGGCACAGAAGAATGATCTTTTCAGTCTAAGACCCCACAAAGTGTACGCAACGCATCACGTTTTTTCCGGTAGCGCTTTCCACAGAGAGTTGCAGAAGTTTCTGTAGATATAATTGACATGCTACAACCACAACCATTTGGAAATCACAGCGTTACCACGGCACGTATTTTACCACACTGTGGGTATAGGATTTGCTGGACTCCCATCCAGTACAAAGTGACTGTAAAATGCTGTAGGGCCCCGACCTTAATGTTTTCCCTAGCTTATATTATAAAGCTTTAGAAAATGTCAATTAAGAATGGACCCTTTTCCTAATAAATAAATATTCATATGAGTATCAAAAATGGAAAAAATGGACTCAAGCAGTGCATAATGATGATAATGATCAAAATTCTAACATAATTTGCTTAATGACTTTTGCTCTTCTAAACAAATTGAACAAATTTGTCTATTTGTCTTTTTCTATTGCTGCATTTTTATATAATTTTAGATTTGTAATATATATATATATATATATATATATATATATAATGTTATACTACTCATACATCTTTGTGGTCAAGGAACAGTTAATGTGAAAATAAAAAGTTGTAATAATGAATAATATAATTTTAGAAGTACATGTTTTAGAGTTAACAGTATAATTAAGGAAGATTACATATACAACTGAAAGTGTTATTTAATTACGTAAGATTTTTAAAATTGTTTTGCTTTTACCGCTGTGAGTAATTTGCACCTTATTGTTTTTGACAAATACACGTTTAAATATTTACCACTTCACTACTCCTTAGCATCTTCCTGCGCAAATCAATGGAAACAAATCAATTAAAATTCTTGAAACATTTTCTATTAATATTAAAACATAATGAACCAAAAACATTGTTATAATCTTTCACAGTCCATAAACATTAGTTGGATATAATAAGTTTGATAAGCTCGGACATATTTTTTTTTTATAATTGAGAGAAGTAGAAAGATTTCAATGTTTACTATTCCCCTTTGGCTTAACATTTTTTCGAGTCCTAAACTTGCTGACCATTTTTACCATTTTAATTTTTAAGTTATGTTAACACTAGAGATGAGCGAACAGTGTTCTATCGAACTCATGTTCGATCGGATATTAGGCTGTTCGGCATGTTCGAATCGAATCGAACACCGCGTGGTAAAGTGCGCCATTACTCGATTCCCCTCCCACCTTCCCTGGCGCCTTTTTTGCTCCAATAACAGCGCAGGGTAGGTGGGACAGGAACTACGACACCGGTGACGTTGAGAAAAGTAGGCAAAACCCATTGGCTGCCGAAAACATGTGACCTCTAATTTAAAAGAACAGCGCCGCCCAGGTTCGCGTCATTCTGAGCTTGCAATTCACCGAGGACGGAGGTTTCCGTCCAGCTAGCTAGGGCTTAGATTCTGGGTAGGCAGGGACAGGCTAGGATAGGAAGGAGAAGACAACCACAACAGCTCTTGTAAGAGCTAAATTCCAGGGAGAAGCTTGTCAGTGTAACGTGGCACTGACGGGCTCAATCGCCGCAACCCAGCTTTCCCAGGATCCTGAATGGAATACACTGTCAGTGTATTCCCGTATACCCGATATATACACCGATACCCGTTCCAACGGTGTGCCCCCCACCTTCACCCCAGAAATACCCTGCAAGTCCCCTAGCAATAGAATTGGGGCTATATACACCCACAATTTTTACTACTGGTATACAGTGCCATTGTCTGACTGGGAATTCAAAGAATATATTGGGGTTATAAATACCCTCATTTCTTGCTACTGCCATATAGTGCCAGTTTCTGACTGGTAATTCAAAGAATATATTGGGGTTACGTGCACCCACAATTTTTACTACTGGTATACAGTGCCATTGTCTGACTGGGAATTCAAAGAATATATTGAGGTTATAAATACCCTCATTTCTTGCTACTGCCATATAGTGCCAGTTTCTGACTGGTAATTCAAAGAATATATTGGGGTTACGTGCACCCACAATTTTTACTACTGGTATACAGTGCCATTGTCTGACTGGGAATTCAAAGAATATATTGGGAATACAAATACCCTCATTTCTTGCTACTGCCATATAGTGCCAGTGTCTGACTGGGAATTCAAAGAATATATTGGGGTTACGTGCACCCACAATTTTTACTACTGGTATACAGTGCCATTGTCTGACTGGGAATTCAAAGAATATATTGGGAATACAAATACCCTCATTCTTGCTACTGCCATATAGTGCCAGTTTCTGACTGGTAATTCAAAGAATATATTGGGGTTACGTGCACCCACAATTTTTACTACTGGTATACAGTGCCATTGTCTGACTGGGAATTCAAAGAATATATTGGGAATACAAATACCCTCATTTCTTGCTACTGCCATATAGTGCCAGTTTCTGACTGGTAATTCAAAGAATATATTGGGGTTACGTGCACCCACAATTTTTACTACTGGTATACAGTGCCATTGTCTGACTGGGAATTCAAAGAATATATTGGGAATACAAATACCCTCATTTCTTGCTACTGCCATATAGTGCCAGTGTCTGACTGGGAATTCAAAGAATATATTGGGGTTACGTGCACCCACAATTTTTACTACTGGTATACAGTGCCATTGTCTGACTCGGAATTCAAAGAATATATTGGGGTTATAAATACCCTCATTTCTTGCTACTGCCATATAGTGCCAGTTTCTGACTGGTAATTCAAAGAATATATTGTGGTTACGTGCACCCACAATTTTTACTACTGGTATACAGTGCCATTGTCTGACTGGGAATTCAAAGAATATATTGGGAATACAAATACCCTCATTTCTTGCTACTGCCATATAGTGCCAGTTTCTGACTGGTAATTCAAAGAATATATTGGGGTTACGTGCACCCACAATTTTTACTACTGGTATACAGTGCCATTGTCTGACTGGGAATTCAAAGAATATATTGGGAATACAAATACCCTCATTTCTTGCTACTGCCATATAGTGCCAGTGTCTGACTGGGAATTCAAAGAATATATTGGGGTTACGTGCACCCACAATTTTTACTACTGGTATACAGTGCCATTGTCTGACTGGGAATTCAAAGAATATATTGGGAATACAAATACCCTCATTTCTTGCTACTGCCATATAGTGCCAGTGTCTAACTGGGAATTCAAAGAATATATTGGGGTTACGTGCACCCACAATTTTTACTACTGGTATACAGTGCCATTGTCTGACTGGGAATTCAAAGAATATATTGGGGTTATAAATACCCTCATTTCTTGCTACTGCCATATAGTGCCAGTTTCTGACTGGTAATTCAAAGAATATATTGTGGTTACGTGCACCCACAATTTTTACTACTGGTATACATTGCCATTGTCTGACTGGGAATTCAAAGAATATATTGGGAATACAAATACCCTCATTTCTTGCTACTGCCATATAGTGCCAGTGTCTGACTGGGAATTCAAAGAATATATTGGGGTTACGTGCACCCACAATTTTTACTACTGGTATACAGTGCCATTGTCTGACTGGGAATTCAAAGAATATATTGGGAATACAAATACCCTCATTTCTTGCTACTGCCATATAGTGCCAGTTTCTGACTGGTAATTCAAAGAATATATTGGGGTTACGTGCACCCACAATTTTTACTACTGGTATACAGTGCCATTGTCTGACTGGGAATTCAAAGAATATATTGGGAATACAAATACCCTCATTTCTTGCTACTGCCATATAGTGCCAGTTTCTGACTGGTAATTCAAAGAATATATTGGGGTTACGTGCACCCACAATTTTTACTACTGGTATACAGTGCCATTGCCTGACTGGGAATTCAAAGAATATATTGGGAATACAAATACCCTCATTTCTTGCTACTGCCATATAGTGCCAGTGTCTGACTGGGAATTCAAAGAATATATTGGGGTTACGTGCACCCACAATTTTTACTACTGGTATACAGTGCCATTGTCTGACTGGGAATTCAAAGAATATATTGGGGTTATAAATACCCTCATTTCTTGCTACTGCCATATAATGCCAGTTTCTGACTGGTAATTCAAAGAATATATTGTGGTTACGTGCACCCACAATTTTTACTACTGGTATACAGTGCCATTGTCTGACTGGGAATTCAAAGAATATATTGGGAATACAATACCCTCATTTCTTGCTACTGCCATATAGTGCCAGTTTCTGACTGGTAATTCAAAGAATATATTGGGGTTACGTGCACCCACAATTTTTACTACTGGCATACAGTGCCATTGTCTGACTGGGAATTCAAAGAATATATTGGGAATACAAATACCCTCATTTCTTGCTACTGCCATATAGTGCCAGTGTCTGACTGGGAATTCAAAGAATATATTGGGATTACGTGCACCCACAATTTTTACTACTGGTATACAGTGCCATTGTCTGACTGGGAATTCAAAGAATATATTGGGAATACAAATACCCTCATTTCTTGCTACTGCCATATAGTGCCAGTGTCTGACTGGGAATTCAAAGAATATATTGGGGTTACGTGCACCCACAATTTTTACTACTGGTATACAGTGCCATTGTCTGACTGGGAATTCAAAGAATATATTGGGAATACAAATACCCTCATTTCTTGCTACTGCCATATAGTGCCAGTTTCTGACTGGTAATTCAAAGAATATATTGGGGTTACGTGCACCCACAATTTTTACTACTGGTATACAGTGCCATTGTCTGACTGGGAATTCAAAGAATATATTGGGAATACAAATACCCTCATTTCTTGCTACTGCCATATAGTGCCAGTTTCTGACTGGTAATTCAAAGAATATATTGGGGTTACGTGCACCCACAATTTTTACTACTGGTATACAGTGCCATTGTCTGACTGGGAATTCAAAGAATATATTGGGAATACAAATACCCTCATTTCTTGCTACTGCCATATAGTGCCAGTGTCTGACTGAGAATTCAAAGAATATATTGGGGTTACGTGCACCCACAATTTTTACTACTGGTATACAGTGCCATTGATTGACTGGGAATTCAAAGAATATATTGGGAATACAAATACCCTCATTTCTTGCTACTGCCATATAGTGCCAGTGTCTGACTGGGAATTCAAAGAATATATTGGGGTTACGTGCACCCACAATTTTTACTACTGGTATACAGTGCCATTGTCTGACTGGGAATTCAAAGAATATATTGGGAATACAAATACCCTCATTTCTTGCTACTGCCATATAGTGCCAGTTTCTGACTGGTAATTCAAAGAATATATTGTGGTTACGTGCACCCACAATTTTTACTACTGGTATACAGTGCCATTGTCTGACTGGGAATTCAAAGAATATATTGGGAATACAAATACCCTCATTTCTTGCTACTGCCATATAGTGCCAGTGTCTGACTGGGAATTCAAAGAATATATTGGGGTTACGTGCACCCACAATTTTTACTACTGGTATACAGTGCCATTGTCTGACTGGGAATTCAAAGAATATATTGGGAATACAAATACCCTCATTTCTTGCTACTGCCATATAGTGCCAGTTTCTGACTGGTAATTCAAAGAATATATTGGGGTTACGTGCACCCACAATTTTTACTACTGGTATACAGTGCCATTGTCTGACTGGGAATTCAAAGAATATATTGGGAATACAAATACCCTCATTTCTTGCTACTGCCATATAGTGCCAGTTTCTGACTGGTAATTCAAAGAATATATTGGGGTTACGTGCACCCACAATTTTTACTACTGGTATACAGTGCCATTGTCTGACTGGGAATTCAAAGAATATATTGGGAATACAAATACCCTCATTTCTTGCTACTGCCATATAGTGCCGGTGTCTGACTGGGAATTCAAAGAATATATTGGGGTTACGTGCACCCACAATTTTTACTACTGGTATACAGTGCCATTGTCTGACTGGGAATTCAAAGAATATATTGGGAATACAAATACCCTCATTTCTTGCTACTGCCATATAGTGCCAGTGTCTGACTGGGAATTCAAAGAATATATTGGGGTTATAAATACCCTCATTTCTTGCTACTGCCATATAGTGCCAGTTTCTGACTGGTAATTCAAAGAATATATTGTGGTTACGTGCACCCACAATTTTTACTACTGGTATACAGTGCCATTGTCTGACTGGGAATTCAAAGAATATATTGGGAATACAAATACCCTCATTTCTTGCTACTGCCATATAGTGCCAGTGTCTGACTGGGAATTCAAAGAATATATTGGGGTTACGTGCACCCACAATTTTTGCTATTGGTATACAGTGCCATTGTCTGACTGGGAATTCAAAGAATATATTGGGAATACAAATACCCTCATTTCTTGCTACTGCCATATAGTGCCAGTGTCTGACTGGGAATTCAAAGAATATATTGGGGTTACGTGCACCCACAATTTTTACTACTGGTATACAGTGCCATTGTCTGACTGGGAATTCAAAGAATATATTGGGGTTATAAATACCCTCATTTCTTGCTACTGCCATATAGTGCCAGTTTCTGACTGGTAATTCAAAGAATATATTGTGGTTACGTGCACCCACAATTTTTACTACTGGTATACAGTGCCATTGTCTGACTGGGAATTCAAAGAATATATTGGGAATACAAATACCCTCATTTCTTGCTACTGCCATATAGTGCCAGTGTCTGACTGGGAATTCAAAGAATATATTGGGGTTACGTACACCCACAATTTTTACTACTGGTATACAGTGCCATTGTCTGACTGGGAATTCAAAGAATATATTGGGGTTATAAATACCCTCATTTCTTGCTACTGCCATATAGTGCCAGTTTCTGACTGGGAATTCAAAGAATATATTGTGGTTACGTGCACCCACAATTTTTACTACTGGTATACAGTGCCATTGTCTGACTGGGAATTCAAAGAATATATTGGGAATACAAATACCCTCATTTCTTGCTACTGCCATATAGTGCCAGTTTCTGACTGGTAATTCAAAGAATATATTGGGGTTACGTGCACCCACAATTTTTACTACTGGTATACAGTGCCAATTTCTAACTAGGAATTCAAAATGCGCAAGGCTCCCGGAAAGGGACGTGGACGAGGCCGTGGGCGAGGTCGGGGGAATGGTTCTGGGGAGCAAGGTAGCAGTGAAGCCACATGGCGTCCCGTGCCTACTCCTGTGGGGCAGCAAGCATTGCGCCACTCCACAGTGCCAGGGTTGCTTGCCACATTAACTAAACTGCAGGGTACAAACCTTAGTAGGCCCGAGAACCAGGAACAGGTCTTGCAATGGCTGTCAGAGAACGCTTACAGCACATTGTCCAGCAGCCAGTCAGACTCTGCCTCCTCTCCTCCTATTACCCAACAGTCTTGTCTTCCTTCCTCCCAAAATTCCGAAGCTTTACAGAACAATAACCCAAACTGTCCCTGCTCCCCAGAGCTGTTCTCCGCTCCTTTCATTGTCCCTTAACCTTCCTCTCCACGTCACGATTCCACGAACCTAACAGAGGAGCATCTGTGTCCAGATGCTCAAACACTAGAGTCTCCTTCATCTCCGTTCGATTTGGTGGTGGATGACCAGCAACCCACCCTCATCGACGATGATGTGACGCAGTTGCCGTCAGGGCATCCAGTTGACCGGCGCATTGTGCGGGAGGAGGAGATGAGACAGGAGTTGGAAGAGGAAGTGGTGGATGATGAGGACACTGACCCGACCTGGACAGGGGGGATGTCAAGTGGGGAAAGTAGTGTGGATGTTGAGGCAGGTGCAGCACCAAAAAGGGTAGCTAGAGGCAGAGGCAGAGGTCAGCAGCTTAGGCGAAGCCAGGCCACACCCGGAATCTCCCAAGATGTTCCAGTTCGTACCCAGCCCCGAAAAACTCCCACCTCGAGGGCACGTTTCTCGAAGGTGTGGAGTTTTTTCAAGGAATGCGCCAAGGACAGATATAGTGTTGTCTGCACAATTTGCCTCTCGAAATTGATTAGGGGCTCTGAGAAGAGCAACCTGTCCACCACTTCAATGCGCCGTCATTTGGAATCCAAGCACTGGAATCAGTGGCAGGCAGCAACGGCAGGACAAAGGCCGCCTGCCGTTCACGCCACTGCCACTGCCTCTGCCACTGCCTCTGCCTCTGCCACTGCCACTGCTGACTGTGCTGGCGATGCACTCCAGAGGACGAGCCAGGACACCACTTCATCTGCCTCCGCCACTTTGTTGACTTCTACCTCATCCTTCCCTGGTCCTGTCTTATCTCCTTCTCCTGCACCATCAAAGGCACCATCAGGCGTTTCTTTACAACAACCCACCATCTCTCAGACATTGGAGCGGCGGCAGAAATACACTGCTAACCACCCACACGCGCAAGCCTTGAACGCCAACATCGCTAAACTGCTGGCCCAGGAGATGTTGGCGTTCCGGCTTGTTGAAACTCCCGCCTTCCTGGACCTGATGGCAACTGCGGCACCTCGCTATGCTGTCCCTAGCCGTCACTACTTCTCCCGGTGTGCCGTCCCCGCCTTGCACCAGCACGTGTCACTCAACATCAGGCGGGCCCTTAGTTCCGCGCTTTGCACAAAGGTCCACTTGACCACCGACGCGTGGACAAGTGCATGCGGACAGGGACGCTACATTTCACTGACGGCACACTGGGTGAATGTAGTTGAGGCTGGGACTGCTTCCCAAACTGGCCCGGTGTACCTCGTCTTCCCGCCTAACATTCCTGGCAGGGACACGAGAAGAACACCCCCCTCCTCCTCCTCCTCTACCGCCTCCTCCTCCGCCACCGCCTCCTCCTCCTCCGCCACCGCCTCCTCCTCCGCTGTTAGATTGACCCCAGCTACGAGTTGGAAACGTTGCAGCACTGGCGTTGGTAGACGTCAGCAGGCTGTGCTGAAGCTGATCAGCTTGGGGGACAGACAGCACACTGCCTCCGAGGTGAGGGATGCCCTCCTCGATGAGACGGCAATATGGTTTGAGCCGCTGCACCTGGGCCCAGGCATGGTCGTTTGTGATAACGGCCGGAACCTGGTAGCAGCTCTGGAGCTTGCCGGACTCCAACATGTTCCATGCCTGGCCCACGTCTTCAACCTAGTGGTGCAACGTTTCCTAAAGAGCTACCCCAATGTTCCAGAGCTACTGGTGAAAGTGCGGCGCATGTGCGCCCACTTTCGCAAGTCGACAGTAGCCGCTGCTAGCTTAAAATCTCTCCAGCAACGCCTGCATGTGCCACAACACCGGCTTTTGTGCGACGTCCCCACACGCTGGAACTCAACGTTTCAGATGTTGAATAGAGTGGTTGAGCAGCAGAGACCTTTGATGGAATACCAGCTACAAAACCCTAGGGTGCCACAAAGTCAGCTGCCTCAGTTTCACATCCATGAGTGGCCATGGATGAGAGACCTTTGTGACATCCTACGGGTCTTTGAGGAGTCCACAAGGAGGGTGAGCTCTGAGGATGCGATGGTGAGCCTTACAATCCCGCTCTTGTGTGTTCTGAGAGAATCCCTGATTGACATCAGGGATAACTCAGATCACACAGAGGAGTTAGGGATAGCAACCGATCCGTCACAGCTGGAGAGTAGGTCCACACATCTGTCCGCTTCACTGCGTTTAATGGAGGAGGAGGAGGAGGAGGAGGAGGAGGAAGAAGAGTTGTCCGATGATGTGATGGTGATACAGGAGGCTTCCGGGCAACTTCGAATCGTCCCATTGTTGCAGCGCGGATGGGTAGACATGGAGGATGAGGAGGAAATGGAGATTGAACTTTCCGGTGGGGCCAGAGGAGTCATGCCAACTAACACTGTGGCAGACATGGCTGAGTTCATGTTGGGGTGCTTTACAACCGACAAGCGTATTGTCAAAATCATGGAGGACAACCAGTACTGGATCTTTGCTATCCTTGACCCCCGGTATAAAAACAACATCTCGTCTTTTATTCCGGTAGAGGGGAGGGCTAATCGCATCAATGCTTGCCACAGGCAATTGGTGCAGAATATGATGGAGATGTTTCCAGCATGTGACGTTGGCGGCAGGGAGGGCAGTTCCTCCAGTAGGCAACCAAGTTCTCACCGGTCCACACAAACGAGGGGCACACTGTCTAAGGTCTGGGACACCTTGATGGCACCCCCTCGCCAAAGTGCCGCCACGGAGGGTCCTAGTGTCACCAGGCGTGAGAAGTATAGGCGCATGTTGCGGGAATACCTTTCCGACCACAGCCCTGTCCTCTCCGACCCCTCTGCGCCCTACACGTATTGGGTGTCGAAGTTGGACCTGTGGCTTGAACTTGCCCTATATGCCTTGGAGGTGCTGTCCTGTCCTGCCGCCAGCGTCCTATCTGAGAGGGTTTTCAGTGCAGCCGGTGGCATCATCACTGACAAGCGCACCCGTCTGTCAGCTGAGAGTGCCGACCGGCTCACTTTGATAAAAATGAACCACCACTGGGTAGAGCCGTCATTTTTGTGCCCACCTGTGTAAAGCACCCCAACATGAAACTCCATGTCTGTACTCAACCTCTCCAATTCCTCCGCATCCTCATACTCATCCACCATAAGCGTTGCACAATTCTGCTAATACTAGGCTCCCTCCACCCTGATTTCCCCCAACTCTGCTGGTTAGAGGCTCCCTCCACCCTGATTTCCACCAACTCTGCTGGTTAGAGGCTCCCTCCACCATGAATTTGCCCAAACTGGGCTGTTTAGAGGCTCCCTCCACCATGAATTGGTCCAAACTGGGGTTTTTAGAGGCTCCCTCCACCATGAATTGGTCCAAACTGGGCTGTTTAGCGGCTCCCTCCACCATTAATTGGTCCCAACTGGGCTGGTTAGAGGCTCCCTCCACCATGAATTTGCCCAAACTGGGCTGGTTAGAGGCTCCCTCCACCATGAATTTGCCCAAACTGGGCTGTTTAGAGGCTCCCTCCACCATGAATTTGCCCAAACTGGGCTGGTTAGAGGCTCCCTCCACCATGAATTGGTCCAAACTGGGGTTTTTAGAGGCTCCCTCCACCATGAATTGGTCCAAACTTGGCTGTTTAGAGGCTCCCTCCACCATGAATTGGTCCAAACTGGGGTGGTTAGAGGCTCCCTCCACCATGAATTGGTCCAAACTGGGGTTTTTAGAGGCTCCCTCCACCATGAATTGGTCCAAACTGGGCTGGTTAGAGGCTCCCTCCACCATGAATTTGCCCAAACTGGGCTGTTTAGAGGCTCCCTCCACCATGAATTGGTCCAAACTGGGTTATTTAGAGGCTCCCTCCACCATGAATTGGTCCAAACTGGGCTGTTTAGAGGCTCCCTCCACCATGAATTTGCCCAAACTGGGCTGGTTAGAGGCTCCCTCCACCATTAATTGGTCCAAACTGGGCTGGTTAGAGGCTCCCTCCACCATGAATTTGCCCAAACTGGGCTGTTTAGAGGCTCCCTCCACCATGAATTTGCCCAAACTGGGCTGTTTAGAGGCTCCCTCCACCATGAATTTGCCCAAACTGGGCTGGTTAGAGGCTCCCTCCACCATGAATTGGTCCAAACTGGGTTTTTTAGAGGCTCCCTCCACCATGAATTGGTCCAAACTGGGTTTTTTAGAGGCTCCCTCCACCATGAATTGGTCCAAACTGGGTTTTTTAGAGGCTCCCTCCACCATGAATTTGCCAAAACTGGGCTGGTTAGAGGCTCCCTCCACCATGAATTGGTCCAAACTGGGTTTTTTAGAGGCTCCCTCCACCATGAATTTGCCCACACTGGGCTGGTTAGAGGCTCCCTCCACCATGAATTGGTCCAAACTGGGGTTTTTAGAGGCTCCCTCCACCATGAATTTGCCCAAACTGGGGTGTTTAGAGGCTCCCTCCACCATGAATTTGCCCAAACTCTGCTGGTTAGAGGCTCAATCCACCCTGATTTTCAAAACAAATGTTGGTGCCAACCTCAACTTACTACAAGGGCCAAATTCACTGCTGGTGACAAGCTCTCCTCACTGCAAATGCCAAATACACATGTTTCAAGGTGTTTTCCTACTGTCAGAGAGGTGGTATTGAGTGTGTAAAGTGTGTAGTTGTTAGGCTGTGATGTTGGGGTAATAGAGGGTCTTTGGTGTGTTAGATGCCCCCAGACATGCTTCCCCTGCTGTCCCAGTGTCATTCCAGAGGTGTTGGCATCATTTCCTGGGGTGTCATAGTGGACTTGGTGACCCTCCAGACACGGATTTGGGTTTCCCCCTTAACGAGTATCTGTTCCCCATAGACTATAATGGGGTTCGAAACCCATTCGAACACACGAACATTGAGCGGCTGTTCGAATCGAATTTCGAACCTCGAACATTTTAGTGTTCGCTCATCTCTAGTTAACACCAATTCTGAGTTTGGTAACCAATCCACCATTTTAGGGCGATCTAATATAATAGTGAATCCTTGGTTACATAAACAATACTAAACAGGATCTCTATTTTTGCCCTAGGTGTGAATATTGGTTAGCTTACATTTTTAAACATGTGAATAGTTTTTTTCTTGATCCATTTTTAAACCTGGTTAATAATAAAGATTTATGTTTTAATATGCTCTATTTAGTGGTCCCCGATTATCCACATCTATTTTTTCAAGCTATCCATCATTAATAGAGATGAGCGAACACTAAAATGTTCGAGGTTCGAAATTCGATTCGAACAGCCGCTCAATGTTCGTGTGTTCGAACGGGTTTCGAACCCCATTATAGTCTATGGGGAACAGATACTCGTTAAGGGGGAAACCCAAATCCGTGTCTGGAGGGTCACCAAGTCCACTATGACACCCCAGGAAATGATGCCAACACCTCTGGAATGACACTGGGACAGCAGGGGAAGCATGTCTGGGGGCATCTAACACACCAAAGACCCTCTATTACCCCAACATCACAGCCTAACAACTACACACTTTACACACTCAATACCACCTCTCTGACAGTAGGAAAACACCTTGAAACATGTGTATTTGGCACTTGCAGTGAGGAGAGCTTGTCACCAGCAGTGAATTTGGCCCTTGTAGTAAGTTGAGGTTGGCACCAACATTTGTTTTGAAAATCAGGGTGGATTGAGCCTCTAACCAGCAGAGTTTGGGCAAATTCATGGTGGAGGGAGCCTCTAAACACCCCAGTTTGGGCAAATTCATGGTGGAGGGAGCCTCTAAAAACCCCAGTTTGGACCAATTCATGGTGGAGGGAGCCTCTAACCAGCCCAGTTTGGGCAAATTCATGGTGGAGGGAGCCTCTAACCAGCCCAGTTTGGACCAATTAATGGTGGAGGGAGCCTCTAAACAGCCCAGTTTGGACCAATTAATGGTGGAGGGAGCCTCTAACCAGCCCAGTTTGGACCAATTAATGGTGGAGGGAGCCTCTAACCAGCCCAGTTTGGACCAATTAATGGTGGAGGGAGCCTCTAACCACCCCAGTTTGGACCAATTCATGGTGGAGGGAGCCTCTAAACAGCCAAGTTTGGACCAATTCATGGTGGAGGGAGCCTCTAAAAACCCCAGTTTGGACCAATTCATGGTGGAGGGAGCCTCTAAACAGCCCAGTTTGGGCAAATTCATGGTGGAGGGAGCCTCTAACCAGCCCAGTTTGGGCAAATTCATGGTGGAGGGAGCCTCTAACCAGCCCAGTTTGGGCAAATTCATGGTGGAGGGAGCCTCTAACCAGCCCAGTTTGGGCAAATTCATGGTGGAGGGAGCCGCTAAACAGCCCAGTATGGGCAAATTCATGGTGGAGGGAGCCTCTAAAAAACCCAGTTTGGACCAATTCATGGTGGAGGGAGCCTCTAAAAAACCCAGTTTGGACCAATTCATGGTGGAGGGAGCCTCTAAACAGCCCAGTTTGGGCAAATTCATGGTGGAGGGAGCCTCTAAACAGCCCAGTTTGGGCAAATTCATGGTGGAGGGATCCTCTAACCAGCCCAGTTTGGGCAAATTCATGGTGGAGGGAGCCTCTAAACAGCCCAGTTTGGGCAAATTCATGGTGGAGGGAGCCTCTAACCAGCCCAGTTTGGACCAATTAATGGTGGAGGGAGCCGCTAAACAGCCCAGTTTGGGCAAATTCATGGTGGAGGGAGCCTCTAAAAAACCCAGTTTGGACCAATTCATGGTGGAGGGAGCCTCTAAAAAACCCAGTTTGGACCAATTCATGGTGGAGGGAGCCTCTAAACAGCCCAGTTTGGGCAAATTCATGGTGGAGGGAGCCTCTAAACA
This sequence comes from Leptodactylus fuscus, assembly GCF_031893055.1. Taxonomy (NCBI): domain Eukaryota; kingdom Metazoa; phylum Chordata; class Amphibia; order Anura; family Leptodactylidae; genus Leptodactylus; species Leptodactylus fuscus. The sequence continues at coordinate 166,221,570 of NC_134268.1, read as the reverse complement.
GCCCAGTTTGGGCAAATTCATGGTGGAGGGAGCCTCTAACCAGCCCAGTTTGGGCAAATTCATGGTGGAGGGAGCCTCTAAACAGCCCAGTTTGGGCAAATTCATGGTGGAGGGAGCCTCTAACCAGCCCAGTTTGGACCAATTAATGGTGGAGGGAGCCGCTAAACAGCCCAGTTTGGGCAAATTCATGGTGGAGGGAGCCTCTAAACAGCCCAGTTTGGACCAATTCATGGTGGAGGGAGCCTCTAAAAAACCCAGTTTGGACCAATTCATGGTGGAGGGAGCCTCTAAACAGCCCAGTTTGGGCAAATTCATGGTGGAGGGAGCCTCTAACCAGCCCAGTTTGGACCAATTAATGGTGGAGGGAGCCTCTAAACAGCCAAGTTTTGGGAAATTCATGGTGGAGGGAGCCTCTAACCAGCCCAGTTTGGACCAATTCATGGTGGAGGGAGCCTCTAAACAGCCCAGGTTGGGCAAATTCATGGTGGAGGGAGCCTCTAAAAAACCCAGTTTGGACCAATTCATGGTGGAGGGAGCCTCTAACCAGCCCAGTTTGGACCAATTAATGGTGAAGGGAGCCTCTAAACAGCCAAGTTTGGACCAATTCATGGTGGAGGGAGCCTCTAAAAACCCCAGTTTGGACCAATTCATGGTGGAGGGAGCCTCTAACCAGCCCAGTTTGGGCAAATTCATGGTGGAGGGAGCCTCTAAACAGCCCAGTTTGGGCAAATTCATGGTGGAGGGAGCCTCTAACCAGCCCAGTTTGGACCAATTAATGGTGGAGGGAGCCGCTAAACAGCCCAGTTTGGACCAATTCATGGTGGAGGGAGCCTCTAAAAACCCCAGTTTGGACCAATTCATGGTGGAGGGAGCCTCTAAAAAACCCAGTTTGGACCAATTCATGGTGGAGGGAGCCTCTAACCAGCCCAGTTTGGACCAATTAATGGTGGAGGGAGCCTCTAAACAGCCAAGTTTGGACCAATTCATGGTGGAGGGAGCCTCTAAAAACCCCAGTTTGGACCAATTCATGGTGGAGGGAGCCTCTAACCAGCCCAGTTTGGACCAATTAATGGTGGAGGGAGCCTCTAACCAGCCCAGTTTGGACCAATTAATGGTGGAGGGAGCCTCTAACCACCCCAGTTTGGACCAATTCATGGTGGAGGGAGCCTCTAAACAGCCAAGTTTGGACCAATTCATGGTGGAGGGAGCCTCTAAAAACCCCAGTTTGGACCAATTCATGGTGGAGGGAGCCTCTAACCAGCCCAGTTTGGGCAAATTCATGGTGGAGGGAGCATCTAAACAGCCCAGTTTGGGCAAATTCATGGTGGAGGGAGCCTCTAACCAGCCCAGTTTGGACCAATTAATGGTGGAGGGAGCCGCTAAACAGCCCAGTTTGGACCAATTCATGGTGGAGGGAGCCTCTAAAAAACCCAGTTTGGACCAATTCATGGTGGAGGGAGCCTCTAAAAAACCCAGTTTGGACCAATTCATGGTGGAGGGAGCCTCTAAACAGCCCAGTTTGGGCAAATTCATGGTGGAGGGAGCCTCTAACCAGCCCAGTTTGGACCAATTAATGGTGGAGGGAGCCTCTAAACAGCCAAGTTTTGGGAAATTCATGGTGGAGGGAGCCTCTAACCAGCCCAGTTTGGACCAATTAATGGTGGAGGGAGCCTCTAAACAGCCCAGTTTGGACCAATTCATGGTGGAGGGAGCCTCTAAACAGCCCAGTTTGGGCAAATTCATGGTGGAGGGAGCCTCTAAAAAACCCAGTTTGGACCAATTCATGGTGGAGGGAGCCTCTAACCAGCCCAGTTTGGGCAAATTCATGGTGGAGGGAGCCTCTAAACAGCCCAGTTTGGGCAAATTCATGGTGGAGGGAGCCTCTAACCAGCCCAGTTTGGACCAATTAATGGTGGAGGGAGCCGCTAAACAGCCCAGTTTGGGCAAATTCATGGTGGAGGGAGCCTCTAAACAGCCCAGTTTGGACCAATTCATGGTGGAGGGAGCCTCTAAAAAACCCAGTTTGGACCAATTCATGGTGGAGGGAGCCTCTAAACAGCCCAGTTTGGGCAAATTCATGGTGGAGGGAGCCTCTAACCAGCAGAGTTGTGGGAAAGCAGGGTGGAGGGAGCCTCTAACCAGCAGAGTTGGTGGAAATCAGGGTGGAGGGAGCCTCTAACCAGCAGAGTTGGGGGAAATCATGTTGGAGGGAGCCTAGTATTAGTAGAATTGTGCAACGCTTATGGTTGATGAGTATGAGGATGCGGAGGAATTGGAGAGGTTGAGTACAGACATGGAGTTTCATGTTGGGGTGCTTTACACAGGTGGGCACAAAAATGAAGGCTCTATCCAGTGGTGGTTCTTTTTTATCAAAGTGAGCCGGTCGGCACTCTCAGCTGACAGACGGGTGCGCTTGTCAGTGATGATGCCACCGGCTGCACTGAACACCCTCTCAGATAGGACGCTGGCGGCAGGACAGGACAGCACCTCCAAGGCATATAGGGCAAGTTCAAGCCACAGGTCCAACTTCGACACCCAATACGTGTAGGGCGCAGAGGGGTCGGAGAGGACAGGGCTGTGGTCGGAAAGGTATTCCCGCAACATGCGCCTATACTTCTCACGCCTGGTGACACTAGGACCCTCCGTGGCGGCACTTTGGCGAGGGGGTGCCATCAAGGTGTCCCAGACCTTAGACAGTGTGCCCCTCGTTTGTGTGGACCGGTGAGAACTTGGTTGCCTACTGGAGGAACTGCCCTCCCTGCCGCCAACGTCACATGCTGGAAACATCTCCATCATATTCTGCACCAATTGCCTGTGGCAAGCATTGATGCGATTGGCCCTCCCCTCTACCGGAATAAAAGACGAGATGTTGTTTTTATACCGGGGGTCAAGGATAGCAAAGATCCAGTACTGGTTGTCCTCCATGATTTTGACAATACGCTTGTCGGTTGTAAAGCACCCCAACATGAACTCAGCCATGTCTGCCACAGTGTTAGTTGGCATGACTCCTCTGGCCCCACCGGAAAGTTCAATCTCCATTTCCTCCTCATCCTCCATGTCTACCCATCCGCGCTGCAACAATGGGACGATTCGAAGTTGCCCGGAAGCCTCCTGTATCACCATCACATCATCGGACAACTCTTCTTCCTCCTCCTCCTCCTCCTCCTCCTCCATTAAACGCAGTGAAGCGGACAGATGTGTGGACCTACTCTCCAGCTGTGACGGATCGGATGCTATCCCTAACTCCTCTGTGTGATCTGAGTTATCCCTGATGTCAATCAGGGATTCTCTCAGAACACACAAGAGCGGGATTGTAAGGCTCACCATCGCATCCTCAGAGCTCACTCTCCTTGTGGACTCCTCAAAGACCCGTAGGATGTCACAAAGGTCTCTCATCCATGGCCACTCATGGATGTGAAACTGAGGCAGCTGACTTTGTGGCACCCTAGGGTTTTGTAGCTGGTATTCCATCAAAGGTCTCTGCTGCTCAACCACTCTATTCAACATCTGAAACGTTGAGTTCCAGCGTGTGGGGACGTCGCACAAAAGCCGGTGTTGTGGCACATGCACATGCACATGCTGGAGAGATTTTAAGCTAGCAGCGGCTACTGTCGACTTGCGAAAGTGGGCGCACATGCGCCGCACTTTCACCAGTAGCTCTGGAACATTGGGGTAGCTCTTTAGGAAACGTTGCACCACTAGGTTGAAGACGTGGGCCAGGCATGGAACATGTTGGAGTCCGGCAAGCTCCAGAGCTGCTACCAGGTTCCGGCCGTTATCACAAACGACCATGCCTGGGCCCAGGTGCAGCGGCTCAAACCATATTGCCGTCTCATCGAGGAGGGCATCCCTCACCTCGGAGGCAGTGTGCTGTCTGTCCCCCAAGCTGATCAGCTTCAGCACAGCCTGCTGACGTCTACCAACGCCAGTGCTGCAACGTTTCCAACTCGTAGCTGGGGTCAATCTAACAGCGGAGGAGGAGGCGGTGGCGGAGGAGGAGGCGGTGGCGGAGGAGGAGGCGGTAGAGGAGGAGGAGGAGGGGGGTGTTCTTCTCGTGTCCCTGCCAGGAATGTTAGGCGGGGAGACGAGGTACACCGGGCCAGTTTGGGAAGCAGTCCCAGCCTCAACTACATTCACCCAGTGTGCCGTCAGTGAAATGTAGCGTCCCTGTCCGCATGCACTTGTCCACGCGTCGGTGGTCAAGTGGACCTTTGTGCAAAGCGCGGAACTAAGGGCCCGCCTGATGTTGAGTGACACGTGCTGGTGCAAGGCGGGGACGGCACACCGGGAGAAGTAGTGACGGCTAGGGACGGCATAGCGAGGTGCCGCAGTTGCCATCAGGTCCAGGAAGGCGGGAGTTTCAACAAGCCGGAACGCCAACATCTCCTGGGCCAGCAGTTTAGCGATGTTGGCGTTCAAGGCTTGCGCGTGTGGGTGGTTAGCAGTGTATTTCTGCCGCCGCTCCAATGTCTGAGAGATGGTGGGTTGTTGTAAAGAAACGCCTGATGGTGCCTTTGATGGTGCAGGAGAAGGAGATAAGACAGGACCAGGGGAGGATGAGGTAGAAGTCAACAAAGTGGCGGAGGCAGATGAAGTGGTGTCCTGGCTCGTCCTCTGGAGTGCATCGCCAGCACAGTCAGCAGTGGCAGTGGCAGAGGCAGAGGCAGTGGCAGAGGCAGTGGCAGTGGCGTGAACGGCAGGCGGCCTTTGTCCTGCCGTTGCTGCCTGCCACTGATTCCAGTGCTTGGATTCCAAATGACGGCGCATTGAAGTGGTGGACAGGTTGCTCTTCTCAGAGCCCCTAATCAATTTCGAGAGGCAAATTGTGCAGACAACACTATATCTGTCCTCGGCGCATTCCTTGAAAAAACTCCACACCTTCGAGAAACGTGCCCTCGAGGTGGGAGTTTTTCGGGGCTGGGTACGAACTGGAACATCTTGGGAGATTCCGGGTGTGGCCTGGCTTCGCCTAAGCTGCTGACCTCTGCCTCTGCCTCTAGCTACCCTTTTTGGTGCTGCACCTGCCTCAACATCCACACTACTTTCCCCGCTTGACATCCCCCCTGTCCAGGTTGGGTCAGTGTCCTCATCATCCACCACTTCCTCTTCCAACTCCTGTCTCATCTCCTCCTCCCGCACAATGCGCCGGTCAACTGGATGCCCTGACGGCAACTGCGTCACATCATCGTCGATGAGGGTGGGTTGCTGGTCATCCACCACCAAATCGAACGGAGATGGAGGAGACTCTAGTGTTTGAGCATCTGGACACAGATGCTCCTCTGTTAGGTTCGTGGAATCGTGACGTGGAGAGGCAGGTTGAGGGACAATGAAAGGAGCGGAGAACAGCTCTGGGGAGCAGGGACAGTTTGGGTTATTGTTCTGTAAAGCTTCGGAATTTTGGGAGGAAGGAAGACAAGACTGTTGGGTAATAGGAGGAGAGGAGGCAGAGTCTGACTGACTGCTGGACAATGTGCTGTAAGCATTCTCTGACAGCCATTGCAAGACCTGTTCCTGGTTCTCGGGCCTACTAAGGTTTGTACCCTGCAGTTTAGTTAATGTGGCAAGCAACCCTGGCACTGTGGAGTGGCGCAATGCTTGCTGCCCCACAGGAGTAGGCACGGGACGCCCTGTGGCTTCACTGCTACCTTGCTCCCCAGAACCATTCCCCCGACCTCGCCCACGGCCTCGTCCACGTCCCTTTCCGGGAGCCTTGCGCATTTTGAATTCCTAGTTAGAAATTGGCACTGTATACCAGTAGTAAAAATTGTGGGTGCACGTAACCCCAATATATTCTTTGAATTCCCAGTCAGACACTGGCACTATATGGCAGTAGCAAGAAATGAGGGTATTTGTATTCCCAATATATTCTTTGAATTCCCAGTCAGACAATGGCACTGTATACCAGTAGTAAAAATTGTGGGTGCACGTAACCCCAATATATTCTTTGAATTACCAGTCAGAAACTGGCACTATATGGCAGTAGCAAGAAATGAGGGTATTTGTATTCCCAATATATTCTTTGAATTCCCAGTCAGACACTGGCACTATATGGCAGTAGCAAGAAATGAGGGTATTTGTATTCCCAATATATTCTTTGAATTCCCAGTCAGACAATGGCACTGTATACCAGTAGTAAAAATTGTGGGTGCACGTAACCCCAATATATTCTTTGAATTACCAGTCAGAAACTGGCACTATATGGCAGTAGCAAGAAATGAGGGTATTTATAACCCCAATATATTCTTTGAATTCCCAGTCAGACAATGGCACTGTATACCAGTAGTAAAAATTGTGGGTGCACGTAACCCCAATATATTCTTTGAATTCCCAGTCAGACACTGGCACTATATGGCAGTAGCAAGAAATGAGGGTATTTGTATTCCCAATATACTCTTTGAATTCCCAGTCAGACAATGGCACTGTATACCAGTAGTAAAAATTGTGGGTGCACGTAACCACAATATATTCTTTGAATTACCAGTCAGAAACTGGCACTATATGGCAGTAGCAAGAAATGAGGGTATTTATAACCCCAATATATTCTTTGAATTCCCAGTCAGACAATGGCACTGTATACCAGTAGTAAAAATTGTGGGTGCACGTAACCCCAATATATTCTTTGAATTACCAGTCAGAAACTGGCACTATATGGCAGTAGCAAGAAATGAGGGTATTTGTATTCCCAATATATTCTTTGAATTCACAGTCAGACACTGGCACTATATGGCAGTAGCAAGAAATGAGGGTATTTGTATTCCCAATATATTCTTTGAATTCCCAGTCAGACAATGGCACTGTATACCAGTAGTAAAAATTGTGGGTGCACGTAACCCCAATATATTCTTTGAATTACCAGTCAGAAACTGGCACTATATGGCAGTAGCAAGAAATGAGGGTATTTATAACCCCAATATATTCTTTGAATTCCCAGTCAGACAATGGCACTGTATACCAGTAGTAAAAATTGTGGGTGCACGTAACCCCAATATATTCTTTGAATTCCCAGTCAGACACTGGCACTATATGGCAGTAGCAAGAAATGAGGGTATTTGTATTCCCAATATATTCTTTGAATTCCCAGTCAGACAATGGCACTGTATACCAGTAGTAAAAATTGTGGGTGCACGTAACCCCAATATATTCTTTGAATTCCCAGTCAGACACTGGCACTATATGGCAGTAGCAAGAAATGAGGGTATTTGTATTCCCAATATATTCTTTGAATTCCCAGTCAGACAATGGCACTGTATACCAGTAGTAAAAATTGTGGGTGCACGTAACCCCAATATATTCTTTGAATTACCAGTCAGACACTGGCACTATATGGCAGTAGCAAGAAATGAGGGTATTTGTATTCCCAATATATTCTTTGAATTCCCAGTCAGACAATGGCACTGTATACCAGTAGTAAAAATTGTGGGTGCACGTAACCCCAATATATTCTTTGAATTCCCAGTCAGACACTGGCACTATATGGCAGTAGCAAGAAATGAGGGTATTTGTATTCCCAATATATTCTTTGAATTCCCAGTCAGACAATGGCACTGTATACCAGTAGTAAAAATTGTGGGTGCACGTAACCCCAATATATTCTTTGAATTACCAGTCAGAAACTGGCACTATATGGCAGTAGCAAGAAATGAGGGTATTTATAACCCCAATATATTCTTTGAATTCCCAGTCAGACAATGGCACTGTATACCAGTAGTAAAAATTGTGGGTGCACGTAACCCCAATATATTCTTTGAATTACCAGTCAGAAACTGGCACTATATGGCAGTAGCAAGAAATGAGGGTATTTGTATTCCCAATATATTCTTTGAATTCCCAGTCAGACACTGGCACTATATGGCAGTAGCAAGAAATGAGGGTATTTGTATTCCCAATATATTCTTTGAATTCCCAGTCAGACAATGGCACTGTATACCAGTAGTAAAAATTGTGGGTGCACGTAACCCCAATATATTCTTTGAATTACCAGTCAGAAACTGGCACTATATGGCAGTAGCAAGAAATGAGGGTATTTATAACCCCAATATATTCTTTGAATTCCCAGTCAGACAATGGCACTGTATACCAGTAGTAAAAATTGTGGGTGCACGTAACCCCAATATATTCTTTGAATTCCCAGTCAGACACTGGCACTATATGGCAGTAGCAAGAAATGAGGGTATTTGTATTCCCAATATACTCTTTGAATTCCCAGTCAGACAATGGCACTGTATACCAGTAGTAAAAATTGTGGGTGCACGTAACCACAATATATTCTTTGAATTACCAGTCAGAAACTGGCACTATATGGCAGTAGCAAGAAATGAGGGTATTTATAACCCCAATATATTCTTTGAATTCCCAGTCAGACAATGGCACTGTATACCAGTAGTAAAAATTGTGGGTGCACGTAACCCCAATATATTCTTTGAATTACCAGTCAGAAACTGGCACTATATGGCAGTAGCAAGAAATGAGGGTATTTGTATTCCCAATATATTCTTTGAATTCCCAGTCAGACACTGGCACTATATGGCAGTAGCAAGAAATGAGGGTATTTGTATTCCCAATATATTCTTTGAATTCCCAGTCAGACAATGGCACTGTATACCAGTAGTAAAAATTGTGGGTGCACGTAACCCCAATATATTCTTTGAATTACCAGTCAGAAACTGGCACTATATGGCAGTAGCAAGAAATGAGGGTATTTATAACCCCAATATATTCTTTGAATTCCCAGTCAGACAATGGCACTGTATACCAGTAGTAAAAATTGTGGGTGCACGTAACCCCAATATATTCTTTGAATTCCCAGTCAGACACTGGCACTATATGGCAGTAGCAAGAAATGAGGGTATTTGTATTCCCAATATATTCTTTGAATTCCCAGTCAGACAATGGCACTGTATACCAGTAGTAAAAATTGTGGGTGCACGTAACCCCAATATATTCTTTGAATTCCCAGTCAGACACTGGCACTATATGGCAGTAGCAAGAAATGAGGGTATTTGTATTCCCAATATATTCTTTGAATTCCCAGTCAGACAATGGCACTGTATACCAGTAGTAAAAATTGTGGGTGCACGTAACCCCAATATATTCTTTGAATTACCAGTCAGACACTGGCACTATATGGCAGTAGCAAGAAATGAGGGTATTTGTATTCCCAATATATTCTTTGAATTCCCAGTCAGACAATGGCACTGTATACCAGTAGTAAAAATTGTGGGTGCACGTAACCCCAATATATTCTTTGAATTCCCAGTCAGACACTGGCACTATATGGCAGTAGCAAGAAATGAGGGTATTTGTATTCCCAATATATTCTTTGAATTCCCAGTCAGACAATGGCACTGTATACCAGTAGTAAAAATTGTGGGTGCACGTAACCCCAATATATTCTTTGAATTACCAGTCAGAAACTGGCACTATATGGCAGTAGCAAGAAATGAGGGTATTTATAACCCCAATATATTCTTTGAATTCCCAGTCAGACAATGGCACTGTATACCAGTAGTAAAAATTGTGGGTGCACGTAACCCCAATATATTCTTTGAATTCCCAGTCAGACACTGGCACTATATGGCAGTAGCAAGAAATGAGGGTATTTGTATTCCCAATATACTCTTTGAATTCCCAGTCAGACAATGGCACTGTATACCAGTAGTAAAAATTGTGGGTGCACGTAACCCCAATATATTCTTTGAATTACCAGTCAGAAACTGGCACTATATGGCAGTAGCAAGAAATGAGGGTATTTATAACCCCAATATATTCTTTGAATTCCCAGTCAGACAATGGCACTGTATACCAGTAGTAAAAATTGTGGGTGCACGTAACCCCAATATATTCTTTGAATTACCAGTCAGAAACTGGCACTATATGGCAGTAGCAAGAAATGAGGGTATTTGTATTCCCAATATATTCTTTGAATTCCCAGTCAGACAATGGCACTGTATACCAGTAGTAAAAATTGTGAGTGCACGTAACCCCAATATATTCTTTGAATTACCAGTCAGAAACTGGCACTATATGGCAGTAGCAAGAAATGAGGGTATTTGTATTCCCAATATATTCTTTGAATTCCCAGTCAGACAATGGCACTGTATACCAGTAGTAAAAATTGTGGGTGCACGTAACCCCAATATATTCTTTGAATTACCAGTCAGAAACTGGCACTATATGGCAGTAGCAAGAAATGAGGGTATTTATAACCCCAATATATTCTTTGAATTCCCAGTCAGACAATGGCACTTGTATACCAGTAGTAAAAATTGTGGGTGCACGTAACCACAATATATTCTTTGAATTACCAGTCAGAAACTGGCACTATATGGCAGTAGCAAGAAATGAGGGTATTTATAACCCCAATATATTCTTTGAATTCCCAGTCAGACAATGGCACTGTATACCAGTAGTACAAATTGTGGGTGCACGTAACCCCAATATATTCTTTGAATACGAGTCAGAAACTGGCACTATATGGCAGTAGCAAGAAATGAGGGTATTTGTATTCCCAATATATTCTTTGAATTCCCAGTCAGACACTGGCACTATATGGCAGTAGCAAGAAATGAGGGTATTTGTATTCCCAATATATTCTTTGAATTCCCAGTCAGACAATGGCACTGTATACCAGTAGTAAAAATTGTGGGTGCATGTAACCCCAATATATTCTTTGAATTACCAGTCAGAAACTGGCACTATATGGCAGTAGCAAGAAATGAGGGTATTTATAACCCCAATATATTCTTTGAATTCCCAGTCAGACAATGGCACTGTATACCAGTAGTAAAAATTGTGGGTGCACGTAACCCCAATATATTCTTTGAATTCCCAGTCAGACACTGGCACTATATGGCAGTAGCAAGAAATGAGGGTATTTGTATTCCCAATATATTCTTTGAATTCCCAGTCAGACAATGGCACTGTATACCAGTAGTAAAAATTGTGGGTGCACGTAACCCCAATATATTCTTTGAATTCCCAGTCAGACACTGGCACTATATGGCAGTAGCAAGAAATGAGGGTATTTGTATTCCCAATATATTCTTTGAATTCCCAGTCAGACAATGGCACTGTATACCAGTAGTAAAAATTGTGGGTGCACGTAACCCCAATATATTCTTTGAATTCCCAGTCAGACACTGGCACTATATGGCAGTAGCAAGAAATGAGGGTATTTGTATTCCCAATATATTCTTTGAATTCCCAGTCAGACAATGGCACTGTATACCAGTAGTAAAAATTGTGGGTGCACGTAACCCCAATATATTCTTTGAATTCCCAGTCAGACACTGGCACTATATGGCAGTAGCAAGAAATGAGGGTATTTGTATTCCCAATATATTCTTTGAATTCCCAGTCAGACAATGGCACTGTATACCAGTAGTAAAAATTGTGGGTGCACGTAACCCCAATATATTCTTTGAATTACCAGTCAGACACTGGCACTATATGGCAGTAGCAAGAAATGAGGGTATTTGTATTCCCAATATATTCTTTGAATTCCCAGTCAGACAATGGCACTGTATACCAGTAGTAAAAATTGTGGGTGTATATAGCCCCAATTCTATTGCTAGGGGACTTGCAGGGTATTTCTGGGGTGAAGGTGGGGGGGCACACCGTTGGAACGGGTATCGGGGTATATATCGGGTATACGGGAATACACTGACAGTGTATTCCATTCAGGATCCTGGGAAAGCTGGGTTGCGGCGATTGAGCCCGTCAGTGCCACGTTACACTGACAAGCTTCTCCCTGGAATTTAGCTCTTACAAGAGCTGTTGGTTGTCTTCTCCTTCCTATCCTAGCCTGTCCCTGCCTACCCAGAATCTAAGCCCTAGCTAGCTGGACGGAAACCTCCGTCCTCGGTGAATTGCAAGCTCAGAATGACGCGAACCTGGGCGGCGCTGTTCTTTTAAATTAGAGGTCACATGTTTTCGGCAGCCAATGGGTTTTGCCTACTTTTCTCAACGTCACCGGTGTCGTAGTTCCTGTCCCACCTACCCTGCGCTGTTATTGGAGCAAAAAAGGCGCCAGGGAAGGTGGGAGGGGAATCGAGTAATGGCGCACTTTACCACGCGGTGTTCGATTCGATTCGAACATGCCGAACAGCCTAATATCCGATCGAACATGAGTTCGATAGAACACTGTTCGCTCATCTCTAATCATTAACACTACCACTGGGCTGATTTACGTGAATATTGTTATAAACTATAGAGTTTTGACAAATATTAAGTCAAATACATTAAATATCTTTGCGCTTATACTCTGAGGGAAGATGGAATGAATATTGTGGAGGCTTTGCATTGCATGCTTACAATAAGGCTGTAGATATTTAAGGTATGATCACTGACTGACTTTGGAGCTGATTTTGACACAGATCCCACCTCAAAATCAAGACCAAATTCTGAACTGACTAAATAATTGTCCTGTCCAATCTTTCCATGGATTCTGGTCCTGATCAGTTGCAGAACCTGCGGTGCAAGATTCTCGGCTTATTAGTCCCGCTCCTCTGGGGCAAATCATCGGGTGAAGGCAGAACTTTGAATTTTGCATCAAAGGCTCTGAGGACCAGAAAATGGATATGAATCTTAAGTAGAAGTCTTCCTCAATTCCTCTTCATTTTCGCCATCCGAATGGGCCTGTAGTATCATAGCTGCCAGAAGTGTAACTTGAGTGTGTACAGAGTGTAGAGTTGTACTCAGAACTAATAGTCTTAGAAGATCTTTAAGGTACCCTAGTATGGGGAGAACAGTTCTATAAATTATACTTTAGAGTTTGGTGACCTAGCACAGATTTTGCATTGGGGAACACAACGTTACACCTCCGGTAGCTGCCCAATAGCATGCATGTATGTACTGAATGTGCGTATGTGTACATACATGCATGCTAGTACTACATAGTTCTGTATGTAGTATACATACAGAACTATTTAAGCATGCAAACTGTATATATACAGTATATATACAGTATATATATATATATATATATATATATATATATATATATATATGTGTGTGTGTGTGTGTGTGTGTGTGTGCTTGTGCATGTGTAGAATATTTGTACATGTTCATCCTTACCTGTCCTTTTGACCGGAGATGTCCAGATATGTATCTCACAAGATAAATAACTTTTCTGAAAACATCATTTGCAGCCTTTCGCTGCTTTTGTTGACATGCCATTATTTTGTAAGGGATTGAGTTCATGAGAAATTGGAGTCCAGCTTGGAGATGAATTTACGTGTGGATACACCTCAATATTCCTATGTGTGTTACAAAGTTAAAAATGAATGTCTTTACTTATCAGTGAGAGATGGAAGAGATCTATGGAATATTTTATACCAAAACCTTATCAATTATAATAAAGTACAATCTAAACTAAAAGTATTGTTGTATGCAATAAAGTACTTTGTTCCAGAAAGAAAAGGTTTACTGATTTATTATCTGAGTAAAACTAGAGCTAAAACTTTCATCACATGTACATTGTAATAAATTGTTTCATCCTTTCCTTAGACAATCCATTGTGCATTTACAATTACTTTCCTTTCACACTGATGAGAAATAATTATTAGTACAAGACAATACAGCATTGAAACTTCTTAAACGATTATTATAATACAAAGATAAAACAATAACACAGTTTACAATGGATCTTTGCAATTGACTCAGGCAATTTAGACAGGTGTGGAAAGTTCTGCAAATTAGTCTCAAAAAATGGAAGTGGAAATGGTCACTAACTTTTCCAGGCAACTTGTTTCATTTAATAGCGCATGAGATTATGTGCCAAAATATAATGCACTTTAATTAAATTGTTGTTGTTGCCTGAAAAAAACCAAAAAAAACAAACCAAACTCCATGTACAGGAACGGATGTGGCTAATTTGGAACAGTTTCTCTGTCGCACAAATAGGGCCCACCAGTGGAATTGCTTCTAAGGGCCCACTGCTAGATTAGCTGTACCGACACAGCGCAGCTACAGGCAATAACAATGCCATGCTGCTCACCTGCCATACGATGTGCACCACTTCACTATCTAAACCCACCTCTACACTATGTATGGCAAGTGTACAGTGTGGCTTCTGGAATTTTTAATATTAACATGGCCCATACATGATCTATAGTACCACAACTGTTATCAAGAATATGGTGAGTGAGAAGCACCCAGCATGGAAACAATACCGGCAGCTGTGTGTTTTGGTAAACATCTGATCTGTGGGGTTCTAACAGTCTAAGAGATCTAAGAGATTAGTATGGGTCCAACAACTAGGGTCCCTGCTGATCAACTGTTTGATGGGCCATGGTGCTTTTGTGAGCACCTTCACTGTTTTGCTATAATATAATATGCTCCACAGTGGCCCCCACACAATATAATGTTCCATAGTGGTCCCTACACAGCACAATATGCTCCTTAACGGCCCCCACACAGTATAGTTTGCTCCACAGTGGCCCTTGCACAGTGTAATGCTCCACAGTAGCCCCCCATGCAGTATAATATAGTGTAAAGTGGCCACCCACACAATACAATATGTTCAACAGTGTCCCCCACACAGTATAATGCACCACAGTGGATCCCACAATGTTTCACTGTCACCCACCACAATATAATGTGCTTCACACTTGCCCCATGCAGTAGAATGTGCTTCACAATGTCCCCCCCTACAGAGGCAGAATATACTCCACAGAGGTACCACACAATATAATATGTTCCTATGAGTCCTCCTTAAGCTTCTTCAAGTGAACCCCACAAAATTCAATCGATGTTCATGAGATTTGGCACCCCACTTAGTTTTAGTGCTATTATTACAATATGGTCACCTCTCCTAGGTATCACCTCTCCTAGGTATCTTCACTTGACCATCTTCACAGTCCTCTTCTGTAGGAAGACTGAGGTCACGCACCACAAATGTCACCACTATGGCCTGTGATTGGGCCTCAGTGATCACATGGGATTCACTGGCATCATTACACTGGAGTGCTCCATGTGACTGCTGGGGCCCAATTATATACCCTAGCAGTGGTGTCTAGGGTGCATGACCTCAGTCACAGGCTGGAAGAACCCTGAGAAAGAAACCATCAGAGTCACAAGGGAGGTGAGTAAAATATTTGTTATATTTATTCACCTCCTTTTGGCCTTGAATTATTATATTCTGGGGTCTGAGGTGACCCCAGTTTATCATAATAGCACTATTGGAAAGGGATCAACATAATGCCGGCCCCTTTCCATTAACAATATGTTTAGCGGTCGGCTATACTAAATGTTTAACCACTTGTACAAAATTTTTGAAAGAACTTTGCATGGAGGTTGTTCAAAACATCTTGGAGATATAACCATAGATCTATGGATCTAAGCTTGCTCAAATCCTTCTGTAATCCCAGACAGACTCAATGATGTTGAAATCAGGGCTCAGTGGGGCCAAATCATCACTTCCAGGGCTTCTCCAAAAGAGTGTTCACATCAAATGTTGATGTAATTTAGATTTTTCTTTCGTTCATTCAAATAGCCTCTTCCTGCCAAGTCACTTTTCTTTTTTTTTATTTTTGTTTTTTTACTCCCCACCTTCCAAAAGCTATAACATTTTTTCTGTTCACAGAGTCATAAGAGGGCTTAATATTTGCAGTACAAATTGTACTGTACCAGTTTCTTATTGGTTTTGTTTTTACGCCAGTCACTCAGTTCAAACAAAGTTACATGTCACCAATATTCTTTGGGTTGCAATTACAGTGAAACCAAATTTATATTGTGATTATGTTTTAACACTTTAAAAAAATCCTTGAAAATAAAATTTTCTAGGAGTCGCCATATTCATACACTCATTATATATATATATATATATATATATATATATATATATATATTTCTGCATACGGGTTTGCATATGGCACATTTTTTTGTCGGACCAGATTTGCCTTTTATTTTCATCCATTTTAGGGAATGTTTGATGTTTTGATAAGTTTTTGATTTAAAAAAAAAAAAAAAAAAAAAACAGTGTGCAGCTCTTTTGAGTTTACTGCATAGGGGAAAAAAAAGTTTTTAGTTCAGGTATTTTTGGATATGGGATACTTTATACAGTTTAGACCCAAGACCTTTGACAGCGATTCAGCTTCTAAGTGCCCGCCATGTTTTAAGACCCAAGAGTATAGGGGTAAATTCGATACTTGACAAAAATAACCTACTAACTGTCTGTGTGTATGTAGGGATATGCCTATCTTGTTGGTGTGAGCGACTTTTTATGGTTGTATTTTAGCAGCTAATGCTCTTGGAGGTGTGTGCCGTTATGTTTACTGACCTTTTACTTGGATTTTGTGTTTCTTTTGCTTATTATTATGTGATTTTTTTTTATATTATGCATGAATAAACTACACTCTTATTTCATTGCATGTTATGTTGATAAACTTTAATAAACAGAGTATTAAAAAAAAGAGTGGCAAAAAATATATATAAATAACAGCACACAAACACATAAGCATCATTATCCAATTGGCCACATTTCTTCCATCAAGAACAGGACTCTCTCCTAGCAATATTGTTATCTCTTCCTGTATGCCCTCTAGGAGAAGTTTGTTTGTCTTGTTAATGAGCTGATTAAAGTAAACACTGATTTTAATAAAAAGCTAACGACTCAATCACGTCTCGGGTCTGCTAAAAACTTAGCTTCTAAATGTATGTTCAGAAGGTTAGCATTTGTGCTAGGCAAATTCACCATGGACATTGAATATAATCCTGATATAATCTATAAAAAAAATAATCCATAAAACATGCGAACATGATTTAAAAAAACAGGACTCCACAATTTGGTGTTTTTCTTCTTCCTTGGTGGTTTTAACGGCAAAATCCATTATGACAATAAAAGGTGTGTAATAGCTCCATCTAAGGAATCTTTAGACTGCCATGACATCAAGTGCGATTACTGCTCAAATAAGTAAATAAAAGCATTCACACCCTGACATTTTTTGGGGGAACTCACTTTGATTTTAGCAGGTAGATATAAATAGACTGCTATATGTCCCCCCTTTCGCCACAGCATACCCATACTATTATGCTTCTCTTGGCCTCTTATTTCCTCTTTCTCATATTATCATGTTCTGTATTATAGTGACATAGGAATACAAGTGGTTAACATTAAGCTTAAGCTCAGATCCTAAAATGTATTCAGACTCCAGACTCAGAGAAAACATATTAATTTGAACCCCAAAAGAAGGCACACTGTTGAGCAAAAGGGTAACAACGCGAGACTACTATCATTTTATCAACAATCATCTTGGCTATCTTATATTTAAGATATACATAAATTTTGACTTGCAACTATATAGCATATGATTAGTTTCTTGCAGACTCTTGTCATGCAACTACATTGTTTCTCCTGGTGGTGGAAAAATCCATCATCCAGCTCACCGATAGTGATATTTCGGTCAAACTGCATCATATGAGTGCCAAGATAGTTGGAAGAATACGAAATGAAGTCTGTCCATCCATTCAAACACCAAAAGGTGGACGTCCAGAAAAAATATCAGAGTTAACAAGTTAGCTCATCACAAGGTCTATCAGTTCTACTATGACAAACAGCAGTGGAGGTGGATCAAATGCTTCATAATAGTGAGATCATGTCCATGCAAGCACCATGCAATGTGTGTTACACAAGTGTGGAATGGTGACCCATAAAAAGTTGAAGAAGGCTCAACTTCAATATTGTCACAATAATCATTGGCTCAAGTTTAGAAAGAGTGGACAGTAGAACATTGGAAATTGGGGATTTGGAGCAATGAGACATGACTGGGTTAGGATGGTGCAAAAAGGTCTGGAAAAAAAGGGAAAAGGGGGAATTGTCAAGTTTGGTTTAGGTGGTGTTTGACTGTCAAAGGTGTTGGATAGTTTATCAGGATTGATGGTGGTCTCAATGCTGAGCTATTGGTGAATATTCTACAAGATGAGTTACTTTGTACACTCGATTGGTATGAAAAGTACAACAAAGTGTTCCACTAGGATAGCAACTTGAAGCATACATTGAGATTAGCAAAGAAATGGTTCAATGACAATGAAGTAGAGGTACCGGAATGGTCCCCAAACCTCAGTTCAAACACTTGTGGGTAGAGTTGAAGAAAAAGGCTGTATTTATACCCAAGTGAGTCGAGTGAGTATGTACCAACATTGGGAAACCTGGGATCAGATTTAGCTTGAAACATGAATCTGATTGAAAGAATGCCCAAAGGGATTCAGGCAGTGTTGAAATCCAAAGGTCGATTTACAAAATAATAACATTAAAATTTAGATTTTTTTGGAGCAAAACAGCAACAATGCATTTACATGACAGGAATCCGCATAACTAATCATATGATAAACAGTTGCAAGTCAAATGTATGTATGAGATCACCAAGATGGTTGTTTCTAAAATGATGGTAGCCTCACATTCGGAACTGTAGTAGATGGTGAGATATGGAGCCCGAAAGTCAAATGTTCAAAACAATGTTACCCTTTTGCTCATCAGTGTAAGTTTTTGGTTTGTGGCTCTACACTCTGACATAGTATCCTTCTCAAGATTAGTGCAGGTGTGGAGGTGTAAACAGCACAGTTTAAGGAAATAGAGTTTTACTCTGGCTGGGGAACAGTCTGTGCAAACACTAGCACACTGGCAAAATGCTGAAACACAACATAAACATTCAATTAACTTCACAAGTGCATCATATGCATATTACTGTGCAGGGCAATGCAATATTCAGTGTAAATATGTAACAAGTATTAACTTGACACTGAAAATTTTGGCACAGTGTCAAAGAACATTAACTTATGTCTTTAACCCCTTGCTGAAGCAGCCATGCTTTGTTTTATTTTTTTTTACTCCCCACGTTCCAAAAGCAATAAGTTTCTAATTTTTAAATTGTGTATTTTGTATATGAAAAATAAATAAGTAAATAACATTGGGAAAAAACTGGCATTGTACAGTTTTCTCATAGGTTTTGTTTATATGACATTCATGATGTAGCAAATATGACATGTCAGCAATATCCTGCAGGCTGGTACAATCACTGCTATATAAATGTATTACTTTTTATGTTTTCCCACCATTACAAAAATCTTTAACTTTGAAAACATTTCTTTGAACTATTATCTGACAGCAGTAACTTTTTATATTTTTATGTGAGGTTCTGTGTAAGGGGTCTTTCTTTGCATGGCAATTAGAATTTTTTTTATATTTTGATATTCTGTTGGGCAAAACAGTGAAAAATGTCCTGCTATGGCATTCACCATATGGGATAAAAACTTTTTATGTTTATAGTTTGAGCATTTTCCAATACAGGGATACCTAACATGCTTATGTTTGATTTTCTTTCCTTCTTATATACAAGGAAAGGGGTAATGTGGTACCTTTTTTTTTTGTACAATTTTTTTGCACATTTTTTAAACTTTTAATATATATATAACAATAAATAATAACATGTATGTCTATATTTTTACTTTACTTTATCTAATATTTTTAGCTCCCCCCCCTTGAGGATTGTAATGCTAATATATTTCAGTATATTGGTACATTACATTGGGAATTTCATTGCTTCTTATGGCTGGGTGTAATAGATATGTACTGATTACTAATGATAGGCCTTAGAATAGTTTAACTTGACTGTATGCAACATGATAACTTGCTGCAGAATGATATGTTTTTTTGTGCAGTGTCTGCAACATTCATGCATAGAGAAAGATTCTGCAAGCAGCACTTTTCTCACTGCATTATTCGTGCGGAGACCGCGTGGAAACCATTATAGTCTATGGGGTCCCTGTGGTTTCTTAGCTAACTGCTTTTTAATGTGTTCGGTATTCCATTCCAGGGGGTCCCCAAGCGGACTCCCCGAATGGAATACCGAATGCAGATGTGAACTAGGCCTTACATGCAAAGCAGACCAAGATGGGGGGTTAAATAATATTTCACTGCCTTTTATACTGTATGTTGTTTTCTGTGATAACATGTCATGCTGCAGCAAATTATCACATTGAAGAGAGTCAAGTTAAACTTTTCTAAATCTGTACATAGAAGCACCTTCTTAGGGTAAGTTCACATGTAGTTTTTTGGATCGGAGCCTGAGGCTGCCTCCACCTCAGGTTCCGATCCAAAAGCCGGGTCACGGCGACTGAAAGCATGGACATCTAGCCGCACAGTCCACTCTGGATTAGGCTCAATGAATGGGCCTAGTCCGGAGGAGGGAGTTTCTTCAGGCTGAATTGCGAGGTGACTCGGCCTAAAGAATGAGCACCTGGCTTCTTTTTTCCCAGATGTGGAAGAAACGGCTCCTGGAAAAAGCTCCCGAGCAGCTCCCATTGATTTCAATGGGAGCCATCTTTTTGGTCAGGGTTTTGAGACAATTACAGCCGGCCTCAAAACCCTGACCGGCCTCTGTGCCACCCTCCGTTAGCATGCTGCGGCGCAAGAGGTGAGTTCAGTTTGATTATTTGCTTAGTGTTTTTGGTTGCACTGTGTGAACACTGCTGCATCTCTGTAATTGAATTTCCACTACACCCATCTCCTGCACCTTGTTCTCTTTGATCATCAAATGGTTAATTCTAGCCTTGCCTCTGTGACTGACAGCTTGTCATCCAATCAAGCCTAGGGCAGATCTTTGGCTTCATATATACAGGTCATCAGACAACACTGACTTGCTGGCTATTGACTTTGTCCCAGCTAAGCTCCTCTTCTGCTACTATTATATTTCTGACCTCTGGCTTTCCCTATTGACTTCTCTCTTGGATTTTGATTCTGTACTGTGTAGCTCAACTGTTATTGGACACTTGGCTAGATGACCTCCCTTTTGTGTTGTTTGTCTTGTCTGCATTCTGTATTGTCACCTATACAGGTAGGGCCCGTCGACCAGTTGCTGCTTATTGACTAAGAAAAGACCGGTAAGCAGGAAGGAACAGTAGGGGGGATTCAGCTTAGAGCTCACAGACAATTGTGCCCCTCCCCAGGGTTCACTAGCAGCTACTGGGGAATTGCTGTCCTAGCAATTCCCTTACAGGTATCTGATAACATTTTAAGAGATTCTGTAATTACCCATTGGTATCCATGGTAGACTTAAGCTTCAATAGATATAAAAAAAAAAACTTATGACAATGTCCTTTTTTTGTCTTTGACTCGACTTTTTAATAGATACCATTTTTTTCTTAAACTATAAATTCTGGAAATACTCACTCAACCAATTCATATAAGCATATCTGAAATTTTCTGACTATCTCACATTCATAATGCTTGTAACATTTCCTTTTCATATCTACATTTTCAAGAGCTTGTGATTACCCCTCTCATTTTGGATGTGGTCAGTGCTATCCATAATAATTTGCCTGAAGCACTCCGAGTGATTCATGCTATGCTTAATCAGTCTAGTCTGTTAAAACTTCTGCTGAGCTTGACTTTTAATTCTTATGTTTTTGTGTCACTTCTGCGTTACACATTAGCATTTTATTCTTTCCCGTCCATTACAAACAATGCTTCACTTTTTAAATTATTATTTAACTTAGAAAACATGAATCTCGCCAATGTGCAATTTGTTTCGAGACGGGTTCATGAGTATCAAAATTAATTGGATAACAATATATGAAAGGTTAATTCGTGTTTCGTACTTCTAAATAACCTTGCTAGCTCCTTAATGCCATCTCCATTTCTTACTTTCTGACAGCACAAAGACTTGTAAAATAAAATTGCATATAAACCAAGTTTGATTAGATTCCCCGCTAAGACGCTGATGATTATAGCCAAGGCGATTAAGTTCCTTAAATCAAATACTATTTTATAGAAGACTAAATGTTTGCATCACAAAAATACTAACACCATTTTATATAAAAATCCATAAAAGTGAAACAAACTCTTGACTTTTATCTTAACCCCTTCATGCCGCAGGCATTTTTTGATTTCTGTTTTTGATTTCCATACCCCATAACTTCTTTTACTTTTCTGCTCTCAGGGCCATATAAAGTCTCAATGTTTGCGGGACAATTTTTTTTTCATGATGCCACCATTTATTATTCTGTACAATGTACTGGGAAACTGGAAAAAAATTCAGAATGGGGTGGATTCGAGGAAAAAGTGCATTTGTGCGACTTTCTTACAGGCTTTGTTTTTACAATGCTCACTATGCAGCCAAATTGACATGTCACCTGCATTTTATGCTTTGTTACGATTCTGAGGATACAAAACTTATATTGGTTTATTTACATTTTAACCTCTTAAGAAAAATCCAAAACTGTGTCAAAATTTTTTTTTTTTACTAAATGTCATCACATTCTGACTCCCATAACTTTATTATACTTCCGTATACAGGGATAAATAGGACCTGTTTTTGGCAGCATAAGGTGTACTTTTTAGTTACACAATTTTTTGGAATTGCTATTGCTTTGATCATTTTTTAAGTTTGTATTCAAATTTTTATCAGAAGCAAAACAGTGAAAAAAGAGGTTTGGCACTTTTGATTTTTTTTTCCTGCTACAGCGTTTACGGGCATTTTTTGGACACAGGGATACCTAATATGTATGTGTTTCACAGTATTTAAGTACTTTTAAATGTGTTCTAGGGAAAGGTGGTTGATTTGAATCTATCTATCTATCTATCTATCTATCTATCTATCTATATACAGGGTGTCTCAAAAAATGTATACACATTTTAGCAGCTGATAACGCAATTATTTATTCTTTCTTTACAGACTGAAGCCATTAAACCGAGTGATGGCATACAAACTTGACTTTGAAGAAAGGAAATTTATTCTAAAATGTTACTGGAAGTATGAAAATGCAGTAGAAGTGCAAAGACAATTTAGGAGGGAGTTTAACGAAGAACCATCTGCACGAGTTACCATCACTCGAATTAGAGATAAGTTTCAAGATGATGGAACTGTTCAGGACATCCATAAGAAGCGTTCCGGAAGACCACGTACCTCGACAAGCCCCATAAAAGAAGAAAGAAGGGGGACCTCCACACTACCATGTGTTATTCTCAGGTCCCCAGTAGGTGCAATTGTGTCTGTTAATCGAACCATTTAATTTGAATGTGGCCTTATCACTGCACACAATCTTTGTGGGAAAGTGTGCATCTTCGTTACATCGTTCCAATACCACTTGCAATACTGTACTCTTCAGTCTGGATCATCGTCATTAAGAGCATGGACTAATCTTGGAATGTAACTTTTCCACTGACAACGTTTCATGATGCGATGGACTGATGATCTTGAAATCCCTACCTCACAACTAGCTTGCCACAAAGACTTTCTTGGACTTCGTTGAAACGTTTCCAGTAATCTTTCTTCTTTTATGGGGCTTGTCGAGGTACGTGGTCTTCCGGAACGCTTCTTATGGACGTCCTGAACAGTTCTATCAGCTTCAAACTTATCTCTAATTCGAGTGATGGTAACTTGTGTAGGTGGTTCTTTGTTAAACTCCCTCCTAAATTGTCTTTGCACTTCTACTGCATTTTCATACTTCCAGTAGCATTTTAGAATAAATTTCCTTTCTTCAAAGTCAAGTCTGTATGCCATCACCCGGTTTAATGGGTTCAGTCTGTAAAGAACCCATTATGCATTTATTAGACCCCCTAGGGGTCTTGAACATTGAATAAAACCAGCAGTTCTATTGCAGGCTACATAGAGTAGCCTGCAATAGAATCCATTGAATGACAGGCATGGAAGCCTTCACAAGGCTCCCGGCTGTCCTGACAATGGGATCCCTGGTCAGGTTTGACTGAGTTGCCAGAGGGGTTAATGCCCACGATCAGTGCAGGCACTGACATTAGTGCCAGGTTTCTGCTGTATAACACAGCAGATACCCAGTGGCTATGGCAGCTGCCCGTCTCTCGATCAGCTGCCAGGTTTTATACACCCAGTATCCATCATACTAGTACGGCGGATATCAGGAAAAGGGTAAAGATTAAGAGAACAGACAATATGAGTTCACTCTAGATAAGGCCCCATTCACACATACACATTTGCAGATGTGTGAGTTCCTTCCTATTTATAGACAATACCCCACTCTGCTCATTTCCAGGTTGTGTACTGTCCATGGTTGATCTGCTTTGTACATGTATAAAATCAGATCAACATTTTTCTGCTTTATTTTTAATACTTTGTATATTTCTGGGAGTTTGAAAAACAGATGACATTTGTGTCATCCAAGATTTGTCACAGCTCCATTGCAAAAACATAAGTGGAAAAAAATGGACATTCTGTGGTTGTTTTTTGTGGACAGTTTGATTGCATAGAATTTAATATGTACATAGGCCGTCCTCGAAAATTGCATAAGGCAAACATACATTTTTGATTGCCTTTTTTGCTTTAAGTTTTTCTCAGGGGATTTTTTCCCTAGTTTTCAAAAACTGAGCTTTTCCACTGTGGATGTTTTACTGCATTGTGTGGATGGGATTTGTATGGATATTCTAGAATCCAACATTTTTGGTAAATTCATAACAAATTCAATTCATTAAGACTAGCACTAGACATAACTCAGTGCATTAGTTACCTCCATAATGTCTCTTTAACCTTTTAAAAAACGAGATATATTAAAATATATATGCTTAGCACTGGTATATTTTATTTTACAAATCATTGTTAACATTTCCAATGATCAGCATGTTCTTTAGTAAAAATGATAATTAAGTAATTTACATTAGCTTATATTAGCAGAAGTGTAAGGTTAAATTATGCAGTGTAAGAAATTGAATAACTCAAAATTAGAACAAAATACAGAATATTTTGCTTAATTAAAATTATGCATAATAAAACATAATTCACACCTTTCCTACAATGTCATTCAAATGTACATTGGAAATCTTTAGCCACTTGGGTTTTATGTTATTCATACAATTCATAGAGGGCTGATTGACAAGAGATAATATAATGGAGACAGCTGTTATAGAGTTTGCACAACATTAAGCATATTATTGTCTGGCTTGCGTTAAAGTGTTACAATGCTAGAAATGTTAACACCACCACAGAGTTAGTAGGATCCTGGACATGGTAAACGTGGACAAATTACATCTACGCTATGTGGTCTTAGTATAGCTGCAGACAGCATAAGTGAGATAAAGTTGGATCTCGATGGGATGTAATGTGTGGAGGGGAGGGAGAGCAAGATCATGGATGGAGTGATCTCAAAAGTTGGAGAAGACAGTTTCCGTTTTGCAGTTTAGACATCATTCCAAAATTGGCCAATTGAGGGACAGAACCACCATATGTGCAACAAAGAGCCACTATGGGCCTCACATCTCCAAAACAAATCTGAGTCTTACAAGTTCATTCTGTGGAGCCATTTGGGTGTGTGCTACCATCTGGTTAGCAACTTATAGTGAGTCTCTGGCAGGCACACACAGGGGATGAAGTAAGAGAATTTCTATGACTTGTTCGTCTGAAAGAGCTAAATTCAGTTGACTTTCCCAGGATGAAAGAAAGGCTGGTTTTTGAATCTACACCTGGCTGACAAAAGGTGGACTAAACATAAGACGTCTTAAATAACAGCTTGTGGCAAGCTAGAAGTGTGCGTTCAAATGTGGTGAGATCAGTGTGTGTTTTATTCGCAGCCATCCAATTCCTAACGTATCTAGACAGATGATGTTTGTGAAGAAAGGATAAGAGTTTGTCTGAGATCAGTGATTCCAATTTTGAGAAGTCCACCATTGAAGTCCTATCCAAAACTTCTATCAGTCTGTGAGACAGTAAGCGATGCCATATGCTATAGCAAGTTGTATCTTATTTCCTTAGACAGTCTGGGAGAATGCCAAGAGGAAGTAAGAGTGACTGTAGTGCCAAGCAGTGCCGCACCTCCCATGAGGCGACCTGAAGCGAGCGCTTCAGGCGGCACTATGCCAGGGCCTCAGGGAGGGCGGCATTTTTGCTAACCTAAGCCAGTCCAGGACAAGCTGTCCTGGACTGGCTTATCACCGAGCGGTGGTTTGGGGAGGCCGCTGGAACAGCGTAGGTCCAGCAGCCTCCCCTCACGCTCAGGCAGAGAGCAGGCAGTCTCTGGGCCTACTCTCTGCCAGCGAACGGGATAAGCCCCGCCCCCTTCCCTCGGCCACGCCCACGGTCCACCCGGTCACGCCCCCGTTCCGCCCCCTCCTCCGGCGGGGGGGGGCGGCTTTCTGCAGTTAGCCTCGGGCGGCAAAAGGAGCAGGCTCACCCCTGGTGCCAAGGTATTCATTGACTATCCGGAATCCATATTGACAGTATCCCTTTAAGAATATTAGATGGTAACAGTTAGTCTGTAAGTTCTGTAGACTTAAGTTCCTAACACTTGGTAATGTTTAGTGAGAAATGTTGCATATTTACGCAGAGCTCTCTTATCAAAGTTTCTCACATAATATTTTTATGAAAATGCTGTACCATATAACGCTGGTTGATGGGAATGCAGTTGTGCTTAGTACCAGGAGCATTCAACACCCGATGATGTTTTTTCCAGTGTCAGGTTAACCTCTGAAGAACTGGCCATCCAAAGGGGGGAGGCCTTATACTGGACAAATACTGATCTGTTAGTTTTCGTAGCACTCGGTTACGCAAGCATTTGTTTTCAAATAAGATATAAGCTGAAAAAGTTTGCTGCAAATTTAGAAGTCTCTGGACCTATGTGCTAAGGGGACGCCCATGACGCAGTGTTGATCCCAGGAATTCTCTCTATCTTCGCTGGCCCACTTCTCCCAGCTGATGCTGGATAGATGATGCTTATAATTCCTACTGAAGCTTTGACCTGTATATAAATGTGTAATGTAAGCTGTTGGTGATGATTCTCTGCCTTCGCCGGTCGCTTCTACGGTTGATGATTTTTTTTTCCAGGCAGATGATGATGTAAAATGATTCTGTATCTTAATCTTTGTATATTAATCTTTGTAACTTGTATTATACAAAAGTGTACGCAATATCACACTACGTTCTTTTATTTTTATGTAATCACTGATTCTTCCTATAATAAAATTAGTAAAGCCTATGTCCAGGCTGTGGTGGTAGACTTTCTGTCTTCTCCTGAGCTGCTGGATCTGGCTTACATGGTAAGCCAGTTCCGGCAACAGTGTGTCGCAGCATCTACAGGGGCATTGCCCAGGGCACAAGATTATGTGCCCTGGCCTCAACCACAAAGTCCCCAAGTTCACCCTGCCCCACCTTCCCAACCAACTCATGCTTCCCATGTTCCTTCTTCTCCTTCCCATGTAGATGTTCCTTCTGAACCCAGCTCATTCCTCTGCGCCCTTTTCTATGCTGATCCCTAGTAACCTCCTCCTCCTTCCCCCCCCCCTTTTTATTTTTCACAAAGGTGTATTTGTGAAATAGTTTGAATTTTTTCTTTCCTTTTTATTTATTCTTCTTATTTAATTTTTGGGAAGGGTGGAAGGGGGTGGGTTTGGGATGTTAGGTTTTTTTTGTTGTTTTATTTTAAAATAAAAAAAAAATATATTAATTTTTGTCTTCACTTGCAAAAAAATATCAGTAAAAAAGTAAAAGTCTTTGTTTTTCTTTACAAAAAATCAATACTTTAATTGACAAATACAACCTTTACTTACTTTGCCCATAGCCACGTCTATATAGTGAAGGAAAGGCAGCAGTGCACACAATTTTGCAAACTGTCGACTGTCCAGCAGTATATGAAAATGCTTGTTAGCAAACCCATGAAAGGTCCTCTTTGGGAGTAACTTTTCTTTATAGTTTAATTTATTGTTAACACCATGCCCTATACTGAAGACGTATCGGCGCCTTTGAACCTATATGTCTTCATTGGGTAACAAAGGGTGCTTTCTTGATATTCTGTGAGTGTCACCCTTCTTTGTGACACTATTTAATATATTTTCGTAGCAATGTACTGTCAAAAGGGGATTGTCCTCACATACTGCCCTCACACACTGTCAATGTTCATTGACAGTGTGTCAAGGCTTCTGCTGACACTGGAAACAGCTACAGTCATGGCCAAAAGTTTTGAGAATGATACAAATATTAATTTTTAAAAGTCTACTGCTTCAGTTTTTCTAATCTAATTTGCATATACTCCAAAATGTTATAAAGAGTGATCAGCTTAACAGCAATTACTTGCAAAGTCAATATTTGCCTAGAAAATGAACTTCATCCCCCAAAACACATTTCAACATCATTGCAGCCCTGCCTTAAAAGGACCAGCTAACATCGTTTCAGTGATTGCTCCATTAACACAGGTGTGGGTGTTGATGAGGACAGGGCTGGAGATCAATCTGTCATGATTAAGTAAGAATGACACCACTGGACACTTTAAAAGGAGGCTGGTGCTTGGCATCATTGTTTCTCTTCTGTTAACCATGGTTATCTCAGAGACACTTACCTCCTGAGGAAGCCTACTTATGTAGGTGAAACGCGTTGAGGAAGCCTTGCATTGTTGTGTGTTCTTGGTGGGCATCTCATCGGTGTTAACATCATGTCCACAGGTATCACTGGTTTATTTATATATTAGTTATGGTGGCATTCAGTATGACTGAGCTATTGTATAAGTAATCTCACCTGTATACACAGTCTGCTTTATGTGTTATTTATCATCTGTTGGACTGCTTACTGCTCACTTCTATGAATGATGGTGCTATTATTGGTTGAACTGTAGGGTCTATATATAGTTATTTACACTTTGTATTCATATTATAGCGTTCCCTATTCTGGGTTCAATCTCAGCTTTTTTACTTGCCATCTACATTGGGTGTTGTTGTAGGTTACTGCAACATCTATTTATGACTCAGCATAGTCCCACATTCATTTTGTTTGCTTACTGTGTAGACAGTACTCTATACTTAGGTACTACCACCTTAAAAATATTTGTGATATCATGTACTTTCCCGATTGAGTAACCCATCAAGTGGTGTCTTGAGTATTGTAACATCCGCTCCTTTTTTTGCTGCTATTTATTGTATATTTCTATGTTATAATAAAAATCTTGTGATAGTATTTTACTAAAAACTGACTTTTTTCATTATTTCCTTGTTTTGGGCTGTTCGTTTTTCTTCTTATTTTATGTATGGTTTTTGCCGTGGGTTTTGTTTATTTTTGAGGTGTTTTTTGTTTTGGTACAAAATTAAAACAACAACAAACAAAAGACCACAAAAAAAGGGACACCGCGATGAGGAAGGTCTTCAGTCTGGGTCAGGCTGGTCATCACTGAGGCAAGAAAAATGCCAAGGCACGGCACCTTCGGAACTCACGAAGTAGTCCATGAAGGCATCTCTCACTTGTACAGCTGCGTTGGCTGACCGACCTGAGCACCTAGATGGTACGAGTGGGTGACCCAAAGCTTCCTGTGGCTCTACTACAATGCTAGGGCTGGCATAGTCCAAAACAAAGTTGTGAAGCACACAGGCAGCTTTGATCACCAGGTTCGCAGTATCGGGAGCCAACTGCAGAGTACAGGTGAAGACCTTCCACTTATTACTCATGAGTCCAAAGGCACACTCCACGAAGCGTCATGCCCGGCTCAGCCTCATGTTGAAGACCCTCTTCCGGCCATCAAGTCTCGTCCGTGGATATGGGCGCAGCAGGTTTTCCAAGAGGGGAAATGCCTCATCCCCTACCATGACGAACAGGACTGGATGCGTGGTACCCGGAAGCGGTCTTGGTGGAGGTAGAGTCACCTAATCTAGCAGTACTGTGCGACCCAAAACCGATGACAATAGCACACGGGAGTCTACGCGCGTATCACATTGAAACCAATAGGGAAAAAAGGAGCCCATTCATTCCAATGGGGAGCGCTCGTATGCCGGCTCTTGTATGCCGGCCCTCATTGAAATGAATGCACCCCTACACGCGTAAAAATGAACAAAATGAGTGAGCGTATACTCCGTGCCCTAACAAAGATTCCAGGACAAAAATGAAAAGGGAAGTGGATAGAGGGAAATCTTGTCTGTTCTAATTTGTAATGTTGAAACTAGGGGAGAGGGTATCATTTATCTCTAAATGGGTGTAGGGGTTATGAAGAGGATTGAAAATTGCATCAATTGGGGTGGAAAATTAAATTTTCTTAATGAGATCTTCATGAACTGCCAATGTACTCTATCAAACGCTTTTTCAGCATCAAGCCCTAAAAGGACAAGGTTTGAATGCATTTTCCTAATTTAAGCAATGGCATGAAGCAAACTGTGAGAGTTGTCTTTCCCTTCCCTACCTAAGACAAACCTGGCTTAGTTGGCGTACAACAGAGAGGGGAAAATCTGTTTTATTCTAAAAGCCAAAATTTTTGCTCACAATTTAAGCTCCAGATTAAGAAGCGAAGTGGGTCTGTAACTACCACAGGAGAGGGGGTCTTTCCATTCCTTGGGGAGAAGCATGATAAGGGCTTCTTGGGCTTGACGGGGGAGTGATTTCCCAAATAGTAGGGAATAGCATTACAAGAGAGAGAAAGATGCGGGAGCAAGTCCAATTATAATACCTTGTAGTATTGTAAAGGGAATCCATCTAGACCTGGGCTTTTTCCTTTAGGGAAGCTATTTATCATACTTTTAATTTTATCAAGAAAATCAGGGATGTCATTGTCGAGGCATCAGCAGCTGACAGGGAGGGCTTAGAGAGAGAGAGAAAAAAAATTCTTCCATTTTGGCTATTTTTTCTGTTGTGAAGTCAGTAGGGTTTGCTGTTTTCAGATGATGTAACCTGGAATAGAACAAGAGGAAAGTTGCTGAGATTATACCTTTAGAGGATCTGTAAGTGCCCTCTAATAGATCCTTAATTACAGAAATGAAACTTTTGACCTTTTGTTTTCAAATCATAGACGTCATCAGTTTTCACCCCTTGTCCCCATATGCATAAAGTCTGTGCTGATAATGAAGGAACTGCTTAGCTGAACTGACATTAATGGTGTCCTTCAATCTCTCACTCAGGCATCTCAACTTGCCACCAAAAGCCAAAAGCTGTCTAGCTTACCGTACACTTTCAATTGCCGCCAAATCAGAGATAATTTTGTCTAATTCTGCCTGAGATTCCCTCTTAACTTTACAGGTGAGAGATATAAAGATCCCCCTAATCACTGACTAATGCACTTCCCAGGTAACAGTAGGGCATGTTTTGGCATTGGCATTGATAGCAAAGTACGACTCCAGATGCTTCCTGATGGTCCTAGCCCGATCAGGACGATCCGAGAAAGATTTATTTAACCTCCAGTTCCAATCCTTCTCAGGGAACTGAGGAAGTATCAGCAAGGTCCACACTGGAGCATGATGGGATACAGAAATGGAGTCAATACAAGACTTCAAAGAAAACGGAACCAGTTCCTTTGACGTGAATATACAGTATAACCCAGTCTCTGATAGGATTGTCGCGGATTGGAAAAAACAAGTAGTTTTTCACAAACAGGTTATGCAGACGCCAGAGATCAACCAATTGGAGGAACCTACACAGTGCCTTTTGAGGTGTAGAGGAAGTACTGGAGGAGGAGTCAAGAGTTGGGTTGAGAATGAGGTTAAAATCACTGGCCAGGATTATAGATCCCTCAGCAAAGAGCTCCAATTTGTACAAGGTTTCTATAAGCCAAGCCACTTGGCCTTGATTGGGTGCATAGAAATTGGCAAAACTGTATTTGGAGGAGGCTATGGAGGCTTTGAGCAAGAAAATTCTACCTTCTGAGTCTTCATAACTTTAAGAACATAAAAAGGCAACTAAGTGGTGAAAAATAATGGAATTGCCTTTACAGGACGCTAAGGGGTGTGTGAAATGGAAGCAGAGAGGATAATTGTGGAAAGATGGGGAGTTTTCCCAGTTTTAAAATGTGTTTCTTGAAGGCATAGCTTATGGAGTATGGTAAAAATCAGAGATCTTTTATTCAGTTAGTTGAGTCCATGTGTATTAAAGGAGGTGAAGACTAAGTCAAACATGATGAGTAGTCTAGTGAGAGAGGTAAGAAGGGAGTGTTAGCCAGTGGAGGGGGAGAGAGAGAATGGGAAGGGGGTCTAATAGGCAGGAAAGAAAGACAAAAAAAGAAGAAAAAAAAGAGGGGAGAAAAAGGACAGGAGCAGAAAAGAAAAAAAACAAGAAAAAGAAAGAAAGAAAGAAAGAAAGAAAGAAAGAAAGAAAGAAAGAAAGAAAGAAAGAAAGAAAGAAAGAAAGAAAGAAAGAAAGAAAAAAATAATAGAGAAGCATGAAAGGGGTGGATTTGGGGGCGGGGGTGATGAAACATCATGAATATGTAAATAACCCTACCAAACAAGAAAGGGACCAGGAGAGAAATGGTGAAAAATTTAACACTACAGTATTAGCTGATACAATGTAAACTTCAGCTTCGGTTACGACCTCAATGCCATCCAGGCTACGGGACCTTCTTCCCAGAACACTGTACGTCAGGTCCCGCAGCCCTAGGTGGGAGGAGCACCCAATTGTACAATCAACGGCAATCACATTGTAATAAGGCAAAATAAATAAAAAGAAAAGAAAGATCAAATAAAATCAAATAGACTAACAATACAGTTAACA
The DNA here is from genome assembly GCF_031893055.1 of Leptodactylus fuscus. Lineage (NCBI taxonomy): Eukaryota > Metazoa > Chordata > Amphibia > Anura > Leptodactylidae > Leptodactylus > Leptodactylus fuscus. Next base: position 166,189,165 of record NC_134268.1, on the reverse strand, counting down.
GCCCTGAGGAGGGGAGAGGAGGGGTGGAGTCATAAAACTCCAGGTAGGTAAGGGAAAGGAGATGCTACATGCCTGGGATCCAGTGGTCACTCACTTTTCCAGGCTCTAGCAATGACTGTATGGGTGAATAGTTCTCTTTATGATTGGCACAGCAATTCAAGGGCATTCTAATTAATCAATGTGGTATGGTGTCAGTTTAGTGGATAGGGCTGTACACCACTGCATGCAGGCTTGGACTAGCCCACAGGATGAATTCCCCACTAGACTCCTATTGCCCCAAACAATGCAAGAGTGATAACAAATACACTCGCTACCCTACATAAAGATAAAGAGCATACAGCATCTCAGCCAGCCCATGTATCCATATAATAAACTGGGTAGAATAATTAACAAACTACTCAGGTTATTAAAATTGGTGTATTGGGTGACTGAGTTGACATCTTAACTCAGAGGCAGGCTGGCCAGTATCCTTACTCATGGGCTCCATCTTCTTACTGTCACTGGGAGCTTCTATCACCAATCATGTAGCTCAAAGAATTGAGGGGGCTAGTTCTGTCCTGGGGAACCCCCTGAACCAAGTACAGGTGGTGGGTGACAGAAGGATACTGTCCGCGGTGAGCTCCATGTTGGAGAATAACTCCCATCCCATGTATAAGACTGTGACAGCACTAGGCAGTATTGTCAGTGACCGACTGCTTCACCCCAAGAGCGTTATCGAAGATCCTTCCTCCCAACCGCAGTCAGGCTGTATAATCAACATCAGGCTAAGCGAAGATCACTCTGAACAGAGAACTAAATGATACTGAAGTCTTTTTTCTTCTTAGTTGCTATGACTCCTATTATCTTTTTCTATCTGCTATGAGCTTGTTTGTGTTCTTTATTTTGTAATATATTACTGTATTATCCATGCTGCTGTAACACACTGAATTTCCCCATGGTGGGACTATTAAAGGATTATCTTATCTTATCTAAGGCAAAAACAAGGTAGGAACTGAAAAAAATGTGAGGCGGATAATAAATGTACATATCTTGATAGTGGGATCCCATACTGAATTCCACTGGAAGAAGCTAAGCACCCCAGTCCACTGACTGCTTCGGACAGTCACCTGTTCCACACAACATCCCTCTGCAACAGATGTGGTGTTGATAAGAAATAAGGGAACTTTTTCCTTATTTTAGCAGTTCTTGGTGTTTCTCAGTACTTTTACTCTGGTACAAGCTTGATTGTTAAATGATGACAAGTGGATTGTATCCTCTTTTATGTAACATTTACTTTATAACACTTATTTTACCTTATGTTAAGGTAGGCTGATATGATTTTGATTTGGTTATAAATATTACACAATAAGAACTTGCTCACTGTATAATTCTGCGAGCATTGTAGGCTGATATGTGCCATCACTTTTCTTTCTAATTTTTTTTTTTTACAAAACATTTGTCAAACATTTTATGAACAAACCAAGAAAGGTAACATTGCTACATGTTCAAGGTGACAATACCGCGGTGTTTGGAGAAGAAACAAAAGAGGATTTCTGAGAAACACAGTGCAGATCCATGAAGATCTTCAAGGTCATTTATAATGGTGAAATAAGGAGAGAGGGTAGGGAGGAGAGGAGAAGAGAAGAGAAACAACAAAAAAGCAGAAAAAACCCCAAAGGCAAATACAGTGGAGGGGAATCACATAATATACAATTCCTAGCTTACAAGTTACCATACTAAAATCAAGTAGCTGAAAGAAACCTTAATTTCATTCAATCCTAAATCCATACAAATGAGTCATAAATGTATTAGCACAGAACAGAATATATCCTTTTATGAGAAGTAAAAAACTCTAGTTACAATACTAATAGTATTAATTCCAAAATTTGTAATTACTCATTAAATAGTAAAACATTCAACTTTCTGTTTTATATTTTTTAATAATACTACTTTTATATCTAACCATAAAATATGTATTTTACTGCTTATTACAGGAGTAGTTCATTGAAAGTATAGTGCCGTTTTAAAAGAACGTTGTAAATTGGAAAATGAACATCATTGCACTAAAAATAACAAAGAATTGTTACAGAAACATGACAGAATTGTTAAAATGACTTTGAAGTAAAGTTACTTTGTAGTATATATCAGTCTTAAATAGATAAAGCTTACAAAACTGCATTCAATAAAATGAGTCATACAGAGTATACAGAATTCCCGTAATAATCTTTTAACGTTCCAGTACTTATTTCTTGCTTCATATCAGTGAGAGCAGAATCCAAAATGATGTCTGCACTTTAATAACAGGTGGTAATTGTACCGTAATAAAATCTAAAGGTTTGTAACGTTTCAGAGTGTTGTGTGATTTCACTGTATAAAGGCTCATAGTCTACTCAGTAACCACATAGACAGGATACACGAAACAAAAACCTGGTTAAATTGTGTGGCACACAACAAAGTCTGTATGGTTGCTCATACAACGCTCTCATACAGTAGTATTCTCCCTGGTGCTTGCATGGAAGAATACCTCTATAATAGAGAACAATATAGAAGAAAGATTTGAGTATCTCTGAGTCATAGAACACGGCAAAGCATGGCCCATTTTTCTCTTAAATTCTATATAAATTTCAATATGAATTCAGAGGCACAAATGGTACAGTATGGGTTCATAGACTGATTTATTACATGTTGTGTTGGAATTTATATGAGAACTGTAATACCAGTTGTCAGATATATTTGAAAATACAGAAATAGGCTCTAAAGGGAATATTTTAGTTTAAAAAAATAAAAAAAATAAAAAAAATAAATAAATAAATAATATTGAGACTAAAATTAAATCAATCCAGAACAAAGACAAAGTCCTGTCCTGCCACATACTTTGCATAATGTGTGTTGTACTATGTTGTTTTTCATGTTCTTCACCTCCAGTGTTCATGCTCTACAGGGTGGGCCATAAGTATGGATACACCCAGGTAGGCCATAAGTATGAGGACGAGGATACACCCAAGGTTTCCGTATCTCACTCCCTTGGACTTCTATCTTGGGGGCCATTGATGCATTGACAATTCAACACAATGGGCAGCACTTTGAGCATATCCTTTAGTGGGTTACTGTCGGTGCTCCATGCCACAAATGTGTCAAAAACTTGATAATGAATAAAGCTATTATTATATTCTGGGGCCTTTTCAGACCACAGAGTATAATAAGTGGTCGTCTAGGAGAGGTGATTAAATAATGTTACTACCTCTCCTGAGCTCCAGCATGGGTCTTTTGGCCTGTTAAATGAATGCCTCAGTAGTCACGTGGGTTATGCTGGCAGTCATTATGGGTCTTGAAGCCTGCATGACCCACATCATTCAAAAGACCCAAAGAGTTGTGCTGAAGCCCAGGAGAGGTGAGCAACACTGTTAGTCATGTATAATCACCTTTTCTCAGCCTCCATTCATTATACTCTGGGCTTCAGAATATGATCATAGGTAGAGCAAGATGAACTCTCAAAATTTTGGCTTCTGCCAAACCGGAAATTTGTGCAAAGTGTGTAACGATGTAGATTTACTGTGTATTGCATGGAGGAGCCACTATGGGATACTATAATGTGTCGAGGAGCTACTGTGGTACATTATACTGTGTGTAAGGGCCAATATGGAACATTATGCTATGTGGAGGACTGCTATGAGACATTATACTGTATAGAGGACACTGTGGAACATTATACTGTGTGAAGCAGCCACTGTGGGACATTATACGTGGCGAAGGGGCCACTGTGGGACATTATACTATGTGCACAAGGGGACATTATTCTTAATGGGATTTTCTAGGAATTAGACACACTCTGGAAGTCAAAAGTGAAGTCAAACCGCATCCGTAGTCATGGTTTTTTTGATGAAAACATCCTTATTTATTAGTCCATAATTAAAAATATGTACAAAAAAATGAAACCAGTGAAAAAACACATAGCACTTACACCATGATGAGACAGACCTTGGTGCGTAGGCACCCAGTTTGTCGTTTGTCATTGTCTATACGTCTGTCTCATCATGGTGTGCTATGTGTTTTTTCACTGGTTTCATGTTTTGTACATATTTTTAATTATGGACTAATTAATAAGGATGTTTTAATCAAGAAAACCATGACTACAGATGCGGTTTGACTTCACTTTTGGCTCTAAGGCTTTTGCAGCAGACCCATACCGGAGGGTTTTTTTGTCAATCCAGCACCGAGTGTGGCATGTATTTCAGTGTCCACAGAAATATACATCTTGGCTGTGTGTACACGTGTTGCTATTTCGTACACTCTGGAAGTACCAGGGCACTTTCTGCAAGTCAATAACAATTACTATATAGGGGCCTGTAAAGGGGCCACTTACTGCATATGGGGCAATAAAGGAGTGATATACTGGAGAGGGCAGTAAAGGAGGCAGGAAAATGCATGGAGACCATTAAGATGGCTGTATATAGTGGGGAAGGGCATTATACCACATGGATTCAGAAAAGGGAATACTATATCATGTTGGTGCTAGTAAATGAGACATTTTACAAAGAGAGAGAAAAGGGGTGCTAATTTGGGGCTGGAGGGGCCCAAGTCATAAGTTTGCTAGTTATGCCCCTGGGCTGCATGTCACAAGTCTCAGATACTTATGTCTATAGGAGTCCCTGGAGGGAGAGAGAGTAAGCAAGAAGTGCAGGAGCTAAAATAAAGACAGAATTAGCTTGATGAATAAAAAAAAAAAAAAAAAATTCTCACATCAATAGAGGCCAGTATGTCTCATATTCTATATGGTCCTGGGATGGTCTCTCAGTAAGATAAAGATATCTATAGAGTAGACTCCTCTACCTAGTGTGCAGTGTATGACTGCTAATTCAGAAGAGAATAAAAGTACAAATTTAGCATGCAGAGGGGAAAACCGCAAAATAATGCAAAATAAGACATATAATAATTAGAGATGAGCGAACACTAAAATGTTCGAGGTTCGAAATTTGATTCGAACAGCTGCTCACTGTTCGAGTGTTCGAATGGGTTTCGAACCCCATTATAGTCTAATATAAATTAAAATTTTACAATTGTTTAGTCTATTGAAACTGCTGTCTAACATCATTATCTCTATGTATCGGAGCATATTTAGTATTGCCGCGATCCGTGATAAGGCCACACCCACATTTGCCTTGAAATACCAATCACAAATCACTCTGTGATGAACTCTCCCAGGTTGACGTCTATGCAGTATTGTTATTGTGTTAAGTGTGAAGTTAGACTCTGCTCCATCTGTATACTGTGAAATTTTCAAATAATTTGTATTATTAAAGAGATTTTCAGGGATCACAATATAGATGGCTATTGTTCAGGCTCACAATAGTAGATCATAAATCTCTGCCCATCAACTGCTTGAAAGGGAAGTGATGCTTGTCCAAATGTTATGTCTAGAGATGAGCGAACACTAAAATGTTCGAGGTTCGAAATTCGATTCGAACAGCCGCTCACTGTTCGAGTGGGTTTCGAACCCCATTATAGTCTATGGGGAACATATACTCGTTAAGGGGGAAACCCAAATCCGTGTCTGGAGGGTCACCAAGTCCACTATGACACCCCAGGAAATGATACCAACACCCTGGAATGACACTGGGACAGCAGGGGAAGCATGTCTGGGGGCATAAAAGTCACTTTATTTCATGGAAATCCCTGTCAGCTTGTGATTTTCGCAAGCTAACTTTTCCCCATAGAAATGCATTGGCCAGTGCTGATTGGCCAGAGTACGGAATTCGACCAATCAGCGCTGGCTCTGCTCGAGGAGGCGGAGTCTAAGATCGCTCCACACCAGTCTCCATTCTGGTCCGACCTTAGACTCCGCCTCCTCCAGCAGAGCCAGCGCTGATTGGCCGAATTCCGTACTCTGGCCAATCAGTGCTGGCCAATGCATTCTATTGGCGTGATGAAGCAGTGCTGAATGTGTGTGTTTAGCTCAAGTACACCGGTGGAGTAGTTGAGCTAAGCACACAGATTCAGCTCTGCTTCAATCAGCGCTGGCCAATGCATTCTATTAGCTTGATGAAGCAGAGTGTGCACAAGGGTTCAAGCGCACCCTCGGCTCTGATGTAGCAGAGCCGAGGCTGCACAAGGGTTCAAGTGCACCCTCGGCTCTGATGTAGCAGAGCCAAGGCTGCACAAGGGTTCAAGCGCACCCTCGGCTCTGATGTAGCAGAGCCGAGGGTGCACTTGAACCCTTGTGCACCCTCGGCTCTGCTACATCAGAGCCGAGGGTGCGCTTGAACCCTTGTGCACACTCTGCTTCATCAAGCTAATAGAATGCATTGGCCAGCGCTGATTGAAGCAGAGCTGAATCTGTGTGCTTAGCTCAACTACTCCACCAGTGTAGTTGAGCTAAACACACACATTCAGCACTGCTTCATCACGCCAATACAATGCATTAGCCAGTGCTGATTGGCCAGAGTACGGAATTCGGCCAATCAGTGCTGGCTCTGCTGGAGGAGGCGGAGTCTAAGGTCGGACCAGAATGGAGACTGGTGTGGAGCGATCTTAGACTCCGCCTCCTCCAGCAGAGCCAGCGCTGATTGGCCAGAGTACGGAATTCGGCCAATCAGCGCTGGCCAATGCATTCTATTAGCCCGATGAAGTAGAGCTGAATGTGTGTGCTAAGCACACACATTCAGCACTGCTTCATCACGCCAATACAATGCATTAGCCAGTGCTGATTGGCCAGAGTACGGAATTCGGCCAATCAGCGCTGGCCAATGCATTCTATTAGCCCGATGAAGTAGAGCTGAATGTGTGTGCTAAGCACACACATTCAGCACTGCTTCATCACGCCAATACAATGCATTAGCCAGTGCTGATTGGCCAGAGTACGGAATTCGGCCAATCAGCGCTGGCTCTGCTGGAGGAGGCGGAGTCTAAGATCGCTCCACACCAGTCTCCATTCAGGTCCGACCTTAGACTCCGCCTCCTCCAGCAGAGCCAGCGCTGATTGGCCGAATTCCGTACTCTGGCCAATCAGCACTGGCTAATGCATTGTATTGGCGTGATGAAGCAGTGCTGAATGTGTGTGCTTAGCACACACATTCAGCTCTACTTCATCAGGCTAATAGAATACATTGGCCAATCAGCGCTGGCCAATGCATTCTATTAGCTTGATGAAGCAGAGTGTGCACAAGGGTTCAAGCGCACCCTCGGCTCTGATGTAGCAGAGCCAAGGCTGCACAAGGGTTCAAGTGCACCCTCGGCTCTCCTACATCAGAGCCGAGGGTGCGCTTGAACCCTTGTGCAGCCTCGGCTCTGCTACATCAGAGCCAAGGGTGCGCTTGAACCCTTGTGCACACTCTGCTTCATCAAGCTAATAGAATGCATTGGCCAGCACTGATTGGCCAGAGTACGGAATTCGGCCAATCAGCGCTGGCCAATGCATCCCTATGGGAAAAAGTTTATCTCACAAAAATTACAATTACACACCCGATAGAGCCCCAAAAAGTTATTTTTAATAACATTCCCCCCTAAATAAAGGTTATCCCTAGCTATCCCTGCCTGTACAGCTATCCCTGTCTCATAGTCACAAAGTTCACATTCTCATATGACCCGGATTTGAAATCCACTATTCGTCTAAAATGGAGGTCACCTGATTTCGGCAGCCAATGACTTTTTCCAATTTTTTTCAATGCCCCCGGTGTCGTAGTTCCTGTCCCACCTCCCCTGCGCTGTTATTGGTGCAAAAAAGGCGCCAGGGAAGGTGGGAGGGGAATCGAATTTTGGCGCACTTTACCACGCGGTGTTCGATTCGATTCGAACATGGCGAACACCCTGATATCCGATCGAACATGTGTTCGATAGAACACTGTTCGCTCATCTCTAATAATAATCAGAAACAATGTAGCTTTCCACAGGGGTAATATAGAGATAAGAATACTTTGTACTGTGTTTACTTCTTCATATTTTTTCTTAGGTTAGATGTCTAAAGGTCATACATTTTCTTTATTGTGAGTTATATGCAATTTCAGTGGACATCAGGAAAGAGACAAATACTTTTCTGCATCATTGTATTTAATGCACTGGTAAGTTATTTTTAGATGAGAGTGAAAACCTTGCAGTTTCCTATTGATAAAAAGTGTATAGAGCATGATTTCAAACTGCACGAAGTTACGACAGATGGATCTGAGATTTAAAGATGAAAGAAGCCAACCATTTTTTAAAATAAATTTTAGTAATTTTTTAAGGCTACACACTAGAGTGCCCAATACTAAAACAATAATAAAATGTAACTTTTAATTTGACTGTTAAAACCAAATGACCCTGATTAGGGGATAAAATCCAGGTTTAATTTTTCAGAGTTAATATAAAAGGATCTGCTGGGTGTTTAAACTTCACTTCCCTTACTACACTCCAATCTCAGCCATTGGTGTATACCTAGAACTAGGGATAGAGCTCAATCGTTATTCACTCCAGCCCAATCTATACTAGCTAATAAATACAATCAATGGATACAGTGACACGTTTGCAGGGCTCCAAAACAGGACAGAATGTGGGGTGGGGGCAACAATCTGGGATTAGCCTGGTCAAACTGGTTCAAAAATGTGAGGCTCCCTTCTGATATACCCCACTTCAATACACCATTACATGCTAGGATCCCACCGCCCAAGTTCTATTGCGGTTTCCTACCCCCTATGTAAAATTCCTCAATGCGTTTCACCACATGGCTCATCAGGAGGATAATAATTCTATGTCAAGTTCGATAGAGAATGCTGTGCGGTAAAAAATGCAGTTCCCGGGACCTCTGTGGTAGACCCCAGTCCTTGTTTAGGATTGACACTGTGCTTTGTTTGAACGGGCTTTAAATAAAGCTCAGCCCGCTCAGTCGCCACCTCCTCCCTACACCCATTCATCCCATTGGCCAATCCTAATCGTCCAAGAGACAAGCCTCCAGTGAGCAGGACTGCAGGGTGGGTGGCCCGATCCAATATTCGCACATGAAGTGAGCTGTTAGAAATGAGATGTGACCGTACTCTAGCGTAGAAAGGAATACACATAGCAAATGTAAGTATATATGGTAAGTATGATCCAGAGGTATCAGATCAATATAGATATAGATCATAAACATCGGTACATAGTGTCGGCTCCCGATGTTTGGTGTTTTTTCCTCAGTACTGCTTACAGGAGTGTATAGAAGGACATAATCCCCATGGGGAGATCATATATATATATATATATATATATATATATATATATATATATATATACATATATATATATACACTCACCGGCCACTTTATTAGGTACACCTGTCCAACTGCTCGTTAACACTTAATTTCTAATCAGCCAATCACATGGCGGCAACTCAGTGCATTTAGGCATGTAGACATGGTCAAGACAATCTCCTGCAGTTCAAACCGAGCATCAGTATGGGGAAGAAAGGTGATTTGAGTTCCTTTGAACGTGGCATGGTTGTTGGTGCCAGAAGGGCTGGTCTGAGTATTTCAGAAACTGCTGATCTACTGGGATTTTCACGCACAACCATCTCTAGGGTTTACAGAGAATGGTCCGAAAAAGAAAAAACATCCAGTGAGCGGCAGTTCTGTGAGCGGAAATGCGTTGTTGATGCCAGAGGTCAGAGGAGAATGGCCAGACTGGTTCGAGCTGATAGAAAGGCAACAGTGACTCAAATAGCCACCCGTTACAACCAAGGTAGCCAGAAGAGCATCTCTGAACGCACAGTACGTCGAACTTTGAGGCAGATGGGCTACAGCAGCAGAAGACCACACCGGGTGCCACTCCTTTCAGCTAAGAACAGGAAACTGAGGCTACAATTTGCACAAGCTCATCGAAATTGGACAATTGAAGATTGGAAAAACGTTGCCTGGTCTGATGAGTCTCGATTTCTGCTGCGACATTCGGATGGTAGGGTCAGAATTTGGCGTCAACAACATGAAAGCATGGATCCATCCTGCCTTGTATCAACGGTTCAGGCTGGTGGTGGTGGTGTCATGGTGTGGGGAATATTTTCTTGGCACTCTTTGGGCCCCTTGGTACCAATTGAGCATCGTTGCAATGCCAAAGCCTACCTGAGTATTGTTGCTGACCATGTCCATCCCTTTATGACCACAATGTACCCAACATCTGATGGCTACTTTCAGCAGGATAATGCACCATGTCATAAAGCTGGAATCATCTCAGACTGGTTTCTTGAACATGACAATGAGTTCACTGTACTCCAATGGCCTCCACAGTCACCAGATCTCAATCCAATAGAGCATCTTTGGGATGTGGTGGAACGGGAGATTCGCATCATGGATGTGCAGCCGACAAATCTGCAGCAACTGTGTGATGCCATCATGTCAATATGGACCAAAGTCTCTGAGGAATGCTTCCAGCACCTTGTTGAATCTATACCACGAAGAATTGAGGCAGTTCTGAAGGCAAAAGGGGGTCCAACCTGTTACTAGCATGGTGTACCTAATAAAGTGGCCGGTGAGTGTATATATATATATATATATATATATATATATATATATATATATACACCTAGCAGATAAATTCCATGCATAGAGCCACCTCAAGTATACATTATCCCCCGTTTACGGTGACAAAGCTGACCGCACCGTGAAAACAATTCACAACACACGTGTGCGGTGCCATCCAGAACTGCCTCCAGTTCTAAACAACTTTTCTTAAATGAATAGTTGAAGTGAAAATAAGACACTTTGTATTATATCTTAAGAAGATCTGTTTCTTAATTATTAAGCTATTCTTCTGCTCCTTGAGTGAGTGAGTGAGTGAGTGAGTAAGTGGGTGAGTAAGATTCTCTAGTTAATTTATTTACTGCCTCAGTTTATGCTCTCATGGACTCTTATATACAACTTAGCAGTGTTAAAAAGCTATTTAACCCCTTATATGCTATGGTCAATACAGAACGCAGCAGCAAAGTCATTTTACAGAAAAAAAAAAAAGCAAAAATAGACATTTTTTCCCCTTGGTAATGAAAAAACAAAAAAAAGCACATAACTGATATTATCACATTCATACCAATCCCTAAAATAAAATTAATATTTTATTCTTCATGGTAAATGTTAGAAACATTGAAATTCAGATATAAAAATTGATGTTTGCTGATCAACTCACCTCTCAAAAACAAAAAGTAATTAAAACTGATCAAATATCTTAGGTACACACAGAATATACTTGGTCTCAAAGCTACATTGAAGTTAAATATAAAAAGTTATAAAAGCTAGAATGCAAAGAGGGATAAAATGTTAATGGTGTAAGGCTAAATATGTTAGATCACTAAACGGTTAAAATGCACAAAAATTACTGGAGTTATGTGCTAGTAATATTATCAAGAGCCATAGATTCAAAATCTTCAATAAAAAAAGTTGAAAATTTTGGGTTTTTGAAATTTTAATGTGACTGTTAGAGGGTTAGAGGAGTTTTCCCAAGAACATAACCATATTTAGATTTGTAGATAATTAAAATTTTAAAAAAATTTCAAATAAAAAAAATGTAAAATGTTGCTGAATTTTAAATATTTTCTGTAACCATCTTATTGTTAACAATCCTTTGTCTTGAATGGTTGCCAATGGATATGACCATGAAAGCTGGAACTTTCTATGCTTTCACACTTGTCAGAGACCCACCTATGGGACAGGTTATCAAGCAGGGACACTATGTATTAGAAGATAATCCGATGACTACAAAGAAATCTCAGCTGGGTTTCAGAGTACAGTACAGAAAAATTGTGTAATGAAAGTTATATTCAGCATCATCCGATCAAAACAACAGACTGTCACTAGTAAATTGGTTAGAGAAAATCTTTAAATATTTTTCTTCATATTTCTAAAAATGTTTAACTTTTAATTGTCTACAAATCTAAATATAATTATGTTCATGGAAAACCTTTTAAGAGAAACATCAGGCTAGAAAGTAAATTTAGTAGATTACCTTAGCAATACAGTATATTTCAACACAAATTGATGTTAAAAGAGAAAAGATGTCCTGCATGTATCAATTATACAGAATTGGCTTTTATGGCCTGAAAGAGGCATTTTGGAACATTTTGGATAACCAGATCCTTAAATCTTTTTAGTGTTCTTACATGGTTTTGTGAATATTTATTCATGAATACTGAGAGACCGCCTCCCATTAGTCCATACATTTGAGCTTAATGTCAGATAACAGAGCATTTAAGTTAGAGTTAAGATAGGATATGATACCTCTATCAAACGGATTCTATTGAGAAATGTTCTCAAAAGATGCAGAACTGGCCATGTTTAATTGTGAGGTGACTAGAGATGAGCGAACAGTAAAATATTTGAGGTTCGATATTCGTTTCGAGTAGCCCCTCAATATTCGACTACTTGAATCGAATATCGAACCCTATTATAGTCTATGGGGGAAAATGCTCGTTTCAGGGGTAGGCAACATTCGATCAAATTATACTTACCAAGTCCACGAGTGAGGGTCGGGCTGGATCCTCCGAGAAGTCTTCTCCGTGCAGCATCCCTGCGGCATCTTCCGGCTCTGAATTCACTGTGCCAGGCATCGGGCCTGGGCAGAGCCGACTGCGCATGCCCACACTACAAGCAGACATGCACAGTCGGCTCTGCCCAGGCCGGATGCCTGGCAGAGTGAATTCAGAGCCGGAAGACGCCGCGGGGAAGCTGCATGGAGAAGACTTCTAAAGGTAGGAGAAGAACCAGCGTTGATTGGCCGACTGTATAGCATTCGGCCAATGAATGCTGGTTCTGCATCGAACTTTTACATTCGAATAGCGAGTGGTACTCGATCGAGTACGAGTATTTCGAATACCGTAGTATTCGATCGAATACCTACTCGATCGAGTACTACTCACTCATCTCTAGAGGTGACAAAGTGCAGAATCTGTGCAACCCTAAAACATTCTCCTTTAGGACAATCGTATTTCTCCTGCATCTCAGCCCAAGTCATTTTTTTTTTCAATCCCAAAGGAAATGAATAAATAAATAAATAAATAAATGATAAATGACAGTAATGAAACTTCTCCTAGACCACCAGCAAAAAGAGTTGGCCCCCAACCTCAACAGAAACATTGGGTTCCCAAGAATTGATATTGATGATGAGGGGTTAGATTATATTTTAAATTGGAATAGTTTTTTTTACGAAAGTCTGACTGAATGAAAGGAAAATGTGATATCGGACACCAATTTCCCAATCTTGCAAAAGATTTATATACAATCTACGCTTACCAGAGGTTAATTAGAATAATCCTTTAATGATAAAACTTCTTAAAATTGACAACGTGTTTCAGGCCTATAAGCCCTTGTTCAGGTACAAAAAGTTCTAAAATGTACATATAATAAATGATACATAATGTAATTGTAACAAATAAATGCATATCCAGAATTAAAAAATAAAACATTAGATAAAATGAACGCCATAGTGGTCAAAGCTCACACAGATAGGAAGACACTTGGAATTTACTCTCACATAGCAAAGCATGAGTAATGTCATGGTACAAGGCATTATAGCCTACCTATGAACAGTAGCAACCATTGTTTGTTCGCAATGTGGCTCCAGATTAAATAATTCAAAACACTTCCACGTTATTGTTGATAAACAGAAAATGTAAACACATGTCCCTTCCAGATTGTACCCTATTTGCCAACAGGGATTCAAACTAGTGCTCCAGTAACATACAACTGTGTCTACTAATATTGAAATGAATCCGGGGGGTTAAGGTATATCCAAAAGACTAAGAAGTGCACAGCAATACAACTATAAAGGTTACCTTACCTAAATCCTATAGTATGAATGCGCACCGGACGTACACAAGATAGGTTGTTTTATAGCGCTCGCGGACGTCATTAAACCGTCTCGGCCCGACATCCTATAATCTCCAGTGCACATACGCCAAACTACCAGGTCGGTGCATGAGCACATTAATACATTCAGATCAATAATGTGTTCATAGTACATGCTCTTCCCTGGGCTGTGGAAGGATTGAACATAACGTTTTTCTAGTCCTTTGAGTAGCGCCGAAAGCGCTTTGGCCATTAGATACTGCCCAACCCTCATAGTTTTAGATAAGAAAAGCATACGACAACTGTAGCAATACATCAAAAGGATTTCACTCATAAGGATACATAAAAAAGAGAGTTTAGATTAAGATTATAAATACAATTTAAAAAAAAAAACCAAGGGCGTGTGTGTTTCAACACCAGACTATGCCCCTTTAAAATAAATAAATAAATGAAAGAATGGATAAATAAACCTGATTAAAATCTGATGTTTATCTTGGTGTAAAAATACTAAAACAAAATAGCCATACTTAGTAAAATATTTGGACCTCTCTTTGAAAAATTCTATTTCATATCATAAATTTTGGGAATCTTAAAATGTGAATATCACCAAGAAAGAAAAATGGAAGTTTTACCAATGGGTTATCAACGCTATGTTAAATATTTTGTGTTCATATAACAATATAAACTGGGCCAATATAGGGGATAAAGAGAAAAAAAAATGTATGGGGACTGGGATTATGTAACACCAGATTTATTGTGTAACATCTTCCAATGCTACGTTAAGGCCCAAAGGGCTTAGGATGTTGATTTGGTATATCCAAAACATTTCCTTGTGCCTTAATTGATCGAACCTATTTGGAGCCTCCACAGGAATGTGATTGATAGCAGCGCCGCACCTCCCATGAGGCGACCTGAAGCGAGCGCTTCAGGCGGCGCTATGCCAGGTCCCCAGGGAGGGCGGCATTTTTTCTTACCTAAGCCAGTCCAGGACAAGCTGTCCTGGACTGGCTTAGCACCGAGCGGTGGTTTGGGGAGGCCACTGGAGCAGCAGCAGCTCCAGCAGCCTCCCCTCACGCTCAGGCAGAGAGCAGGACATCTCCGTGCCTGCTCTCTGCCTGCGAACGGTGCTAAGCCCCACCCCCTTCGCTAAGTCCTGCCCCCTCCACTCCGCCCACGCCCCCTCCTCCCGGGGGGGGGGCGGCTTTCTATCGTTCGCCTCGGGCAGCGAAAGGGGAAGGTTCACCCCTGATAGGCACAACTATGAACCCCAAGAAACTTTTATTATGAGCAACCACAGAGTGTCTAGACACACTGTGGTTTTCATAGCCGTTAACCACATTATGTCGATGTTTATTAATCCTGTCCCTCAGCTGCATAGTGGTTCTACCCACGTATTACATACCACAGGGACATTCCAATAAATATATTATAAAATAGGAGGAGCAATCGAGTCTATGTTTAAGGGAAAATGATCTGCCTGTGGATCTGCTACCCACTTCCCTGATGTTATTTCTAATACAGTGACAGCATTTACATCTCATATGTCCACATTTGAAGCTCCCTATGATGGATAAAACATTGGATCTTTTAGGACCGCTATGAATATTTTTTAATCTAGTGGGGGCCAAAATGTTTTTCACAGTTTTAGCCCTCCTATAGGTTAGACTTGGTTTTTGGGGTATAAGTTCTTTAAAATGGGGATCATTTTTGAGGATGTGCCAGCGTTTACATAAGACATTTCTAATTTGGTTACGAGCTCTGTTAAATGTAGTTAAAAAATGATATTGGTATGAAGCTTGGTTGGTAACACTCCTGGGGGCTAGACAATCCAATTGAGTGAGCCCATCTGCTCTATTTTTCGCAGAGTCCATGATTTTCTGCGGATAGTGTTTATCCAAGAATCACTTTCTCATGATCTGGCTCTGCTCCTCATAATCTGAATCAGTCATGCAGTTCCTACAGACTCTCCTAAATTGTCCGTACAGAACATTGCACTTCCATTTTTTATAGTGTAAACTCCTGAAATCTAATAATCCGTTGGCATCAACCTCCTTGAAGTAAATCTTGGGGGGGCCACATGGTGGCTCAGTGGTTAGCTCTGCAGCCTTGCAGCACTGGAGTCCTGGTGTTCAAATCCCACCAAGGGCAAAAAACCATCTGCAAGGAGTTTGTATGTTCTCCCCGTTCTCCCCATCCCATATTCCAAAACAGACATACTGATAGGGAAAAAAATGTACATTGTGAGCTCTATGTGGGGCTCACAATCTACATTAAAAAAAAAAAAAAAAAAAAAAAATCTTGGAAGAGATTTTATTGTTATTACTCATCAATAGTAGATCCAAATACTCAATACTGTTACTGTCAGTCTTCCCAGAAAAATTAAGGCCCAAGTCAATTCTACTGAGGTATCTTTCAAAATCTTTAAAAGACAAATGTGGTCCGTCCCATATAAATATTAGGTCATCTATATATCTCTTGTAATATTTGATGTTATTCAACCTCATGGGTTTACTAAATATAAATTCCTGTTCAAAAAGTCCTACATATAAGTTTGCATAACTGGGGGCCATATTATAAGGGAAAAGTAGACTCAATGGAGACCTATGGTGGGGCGGCATCTGAAGTTGAAATGGTGGTAAATTGTGCTATTTTAGCAGACTTATAATATAAAGAGATGTTATGACAGACATCCCTCCGTACCTTTTATAGAGAGACATAGTCTGTCTCAAAATTCTAGGGGATTTGTTATTCCACGTAAATCAAGAAATTGTGGAGTGGATTAGCCTGAAGGTAAGGTATAGGTAAGGATTTATGTAGTATACCCTTCCAAGTCAGGAAAGCGACAGGTATGACCATGGGCCAAGATCCTTCATCATCCTTTGGATTAAAGACAAGTATTTGCACTTGTATGTTTCTAAAGTAGTAAAAAGTTTCACATTTTTTGACAAAAAAGCTATCTTCTTTTGTTATTTTAGTGATTGTTGAAATAGACATTTCTATACAGCCTTTTGTTCCAGTGTATGCTTTTACTAAATATGGTTTCCAGATCAGTATTGTATTGACATAATCTTCACCATCTGCTTGGTAGTTTGTGCTGTTTTATGTCTAATATCAGTCTTTGTCTATGGACTGTGTG
This sequence comes from Leptodactylus fuscus, assembly GCF_031893055.1. Classification (NCBI taxonomy): domain Eukaryota; kingdom Metazoa; phylum Chordata; class Amphibia; order Anura; family Leptodactylidae; genus Leptodactylus; species Leptodactylus fuscus. The sequence continues at coordinate 166,172,281 of NC_134268.1, read as the reverse complement.
AAACGGAGAGCCAAGGAATGAAGACATAATACAGTTTTAGCTATGTTGTACAGCAGTGTATTGTACTGTAATTTAATGTGAGGACAAGAAGAAGAAGAATTAGAAAGGAATAACTGTATCTTTGGGAAACATTCCTGCATATGTAAATATCAAATAAAAGCTTCCTTCTGATTATTATCATGATTATAGTTTATGTTTATATAATTACACAATAGTATAAAACGTAATACAGTACTATGCCTCTATGCATAAATATAAAATATGCATAAGATTAGAGCTACAGGACAGATTATATTTTAGTTTGTTTGAGACAAATTCTAAATTGTAAAATTTTAAATATTCAGGTCAAATACGATTCATGTCACAACACACCCATCTTTAACCAACACATGAAGCTTTCTGCAACTGTCACAGCTCTGTTACGTCGAACCAATCAGCAGGTGAGGAGGGATTTTTAAGGTCTGTTCTCAATGCCCCATTTGTCTGCTATTAGTTAATTCATAATAGTTAGGCTCATTAGGTCTGTACATACCTGTTTGTTTTGCTGTTATATTGCCCTTGCTTAGTTTTCTGGATATCCCCTTATCTTCTCATCTGCCTAGTGAGTATTTATGTGTTTTCTGGTCTGATTTCAGATTGCAAAGCATGTATTTCTTGGACTAAGTTTCTGGGTCGATAACCTGGGTCCAAATCCAGCATAAGTCCAGCCAACTTTGCAGATGGCCCTTGTGAACTTATTTGGGTAGTCCAGCAATGTGTGAATTATTATTAGTATTATTATTATTTTATGTAGATTGTGGGCCCCACATAGGACTCACAATGTACATTTTTCCCTATCAGTATGTCTTTGGAATATGGGATGAAAATCCGTGCAAACACGGGGAGAACATACAAACTCCTTACAGATGGTTTTATGCCCTTGGCAGAATTTGAACACCAGGACTCCAGCACTGCAAGGCTGCAGTGCTAACCACTGAGCCACCGTGTGGCCCCTTGCAATGTGTGAAATTTAGGTAGCTTGTTCTAGGGCTATCTAGCGCTATCTTCCAGTTCCTGCATTTCTTGCGAATTGCTCCATGGGCAATTCTTTAACAAGCGTCTTCTTAACCCCTTCCCGACATCCGCTGTAATACTACGGCGGACGCCGGGTGTTTAATTATGGCAGCCGCCCGGGAGTCGGACGGCCGCCATAGCTGCCGGGTGTCTACTGTTTTACACAGTAGACACCCAGCGCCAATGCCTCTGGTCAGTGCCCAGACGATCGGAGGCATTAACCCCCCTCCCCAGTCAAAGCTGACCGAGGCGCCATTTTCCCGGCATGCTCCAGGGCCGACGTCACATTGGCATGACAGGCGGCATGACAGTTTGCAGTGATTCTCTTTTACAGGCTGCTCTATGCAGCCTGCAAAAGAAATGATGATTTTTTGCAATGTATTGCAATGCATTAGCATTGTAATGCATTCCATTAGTGATCAGACCCCCTGGGATTCAAAATGCAAAAAAAAAAAAAAAAAAAGTAAAACAAAAAATTAAAAAAAAAATTAAAAGTATTAAAAATTCAAATCACCTCCTTTCCCTAGAACACATATAAAAGTACTTAAATACTGTGAGACACATACTTGTCTGAAAACACCCACTCTACAAATCTATAAAAATATTTTTCCTGTACTTACGCCATAGCAAGAAAAAAAGTCAAATAGGCCAAACCGCCATTTTTTTACTGTTTTGCCTCTGATAAAAATTTGAATAAAAAATTATCAAAGCAATACCAATTCCCCAAAATGGTATAACTAAAAAGTACACCCGGCCCCGCAAAAAAAAACCCACCCTATACATCCCCGTACACGGAATTATAAAAAAGTTACAGGTGTCAGAATATGGTGACTTTTAGAAAAAAAAAATTTGGCATAGTTTTGGACTTTTGTTAAGAGGTTAAAATGTAAATAAAACCATATAAATTTGGTATCTCCAGAATCATACCGAAACATAGAACAGGTCATGTCATTTTGGCTGCATAATGGACGCCGTAAAAACGAAACCCTTAAGAAAATCGCACAAATGCAGTTTTTCTTCAAATCCACCCCATTCTTTATTTTTTTCCAGCTTCCCAGTACATTGTACAGAATAAATAATGGTAGCATTATGAATAAAAATTTGTCCTGCAAATATTAAGACCTCATATGGTTCTGAGAGCAGAGAAATAAAAAAGTTATGGTGTTTGGAAGGAGGGGAGTCCAAAACGAAAAACGAAAATCAAAAAATGCAGTCGATGGGAAGGGGTTAATAATACAGAAAGATCCATGACACACAATTCCTGTTAAAGGGGCCTGGGCGCCTGCGCAGTAGGCGTAGTAGAAGCCACATGCTACTGCGCATGTGCCCAGGCCATTTTTTTATATCAGTGTCAGTTCGCGAGCGCCGGAGGAAGACGGGACCGGAGGACGTTGGAGGAAGAAGAGGCGTGGATGAAGAAGAAGACATACCCTGAATGCCCGCCCAGCGTGCACGATGCATAAGTAGATAACATTCTTTTTTAGGGTTTTATTTTAAAACTGGGGGCTAGTTTAATATAACATTTACGGTGCCTGAATAGCCTTTTTAAAGGCTAGTCACGCATATGTGGGGCTCTATCAGCATGATTTTGCTGATAGAGCCCCTTTAAGCTTTTTTATTCACAAAACTCATCCCAGTTTTCCTGGAAATAAATCTATGAGGTCTATTTCATTTGACAGTCCCACAAAAAGTGAACATTTAGGTTGTATGAAATGTACATAAAGGTTGCCCAGAATGTAACTACAGTGTATCCTTTCTGTCTCCTCTCCTTCCTATATTCATTTAACAGTTCTGGATGGAGCCATATAAGGAGGCTATTGCTGAGAGTTACAGGCGAGAAAATGTTAACTACGTACCGCAGCTGTGATTATTCTTATATACTCAGATATATAGTAATTTACAGCTTCATATACATATGTGGACTACTAATTTATGCTAAATGATATTAGCAGTCATGCTTTAGACCTGTAGTACTTAATTTACTCACATCCTTTACAGTGTAATAGAGCTGATATTGATTCTCTAATGAATGCCTAATATTTTACATGCACTCACAACATGGGGCAAGCCTGTCTCTAAATCCCAAACTGAATAGTTAATATGAAACATCTGGTCCTCATATTCCTTTGCACTTCCTTTGGGTTCTTACTATACAACTTTATAAGTTGTGTAAAATGGATGAAAATTCATTTGCATCTCAGCTGTATTTTCCTAGAGACTTTACACTCAAATTAACATAAAATAAAAGAAATATTAAAGAGACAGTTTACCAGTCTCTGTTTGTGGGCTGTATTTTTGATATTCTACAAAATCTTAAGGGAATATTAAGGAACTAAGTGCATATTAATTTTATTTTTAATATGAATAAATTTGAAAGCCTAAACATTTGAAGAGATTGGATCCTCCTTTACCATCACATACTCTTTTACTAGGGTAATGCATATATATAGTGGGGAAATTAGCTCGGTAGAAGCAGTGGTGCGGACCCAAACAGGCAGGGACACAAAATGTGCTGCAAACAGGTTTATTTAGAAAAAAAAACAAAACAGTAAAATAAATAAATCTTCACTTCAGGCACATAAGGGATAAAACAAAATACAGCCTCAACTTTGGCAAAAACAAAATAAAACCCTGCTCGTCTGAGCAACTACCTAACTAACTAACTAACAAGCATGACTTTGTCTTGTCTCACCGAACTCAGGGTTACAGGAAAGACCCAGATGCCTCCTTTCACTCCATGGATCTGCATTGAAGTGCAGAATCTGCAGCCTTTTACTGGCCAAGTAATGAGCCAAGGACTCACACCTGGAACTGAGGCCTACTCAAGACCTGTACTGGACCACACATACGTTAAAAACCCAGGGGAGATATAGCGAGATTCCAGCACTCTGCCTGATATATATATATATATATATATATATATATATATATATATATAATTTTTTTTCTTATTTCTCCGGTACTTGTGGAAGACACATTAGCTCCTCCTTAGCTTAGATGTGATCCTCTGATCCTCTAGGACCCAGAAGCTCCTGTAGTTCCTTGCCCAGTGGATCACCACATCTTGGCTTTTACCAGTGTGCAGGCTCTTAGTGGCTGTGCATGCTCTACTGAGAATTCTGGGAAAGGAATATGCAAATAAGCTTTCCTCGATAGAAAAAGGAATACTATTTCTCTAGCATCAACTTTTGTAAGACTGTTCCCTATAGATCAGTGTGTGACGTTTATGAAGCCTAGTGACATGTTCTGGGATCAAAGCCAAACCAGAGTATCTCCTCCAAAAAGAAGACAAAATGATTTGGGATTTAAGACAAACCAGAATATCTTTCCTCTTTTTAGAGCTATCGCTACGCTTTACAGCATACACTCCAAACAGACCTGGGAGCTTTCATAAGGTCCCTGGTTGACATGTTACATTGCATAATATAAACTTTGAGTGCAAAACCGTAATAATATCTGAGACAAAAATCTCAAAAATAAAAGTAAAATGTACTTTTCCAAATTACATTTTGTAGTGGTTCATTGGATTCACATTTTTTATATTGCTACTTGTATAAGAACCATCAAATTATTTTATGCTACTAGAATTAGTTTGGCAGAGCATTCAGTAATGTGCTATGTAGTGCGGTGCATTACTAGAGACTTCAAGAAATATATATGCTATTATGACTTTAGATTTGCCCTATCTTTACAATAAAATTTGTAATTCTAATTGTAATGTATTTTACCTAGTATGGCAGCCTTAAAATAGAAATGCATTTGTGATCCTAAAAAGATATGAACTGTAAGTTTTACCTTTTGGATAATGCCTTCTATTGACTTGACTGCTTTTGATATGAAGCTGCTATGATAACTGAAACTTGGCTGCACTGCCTAATGGGAGCCTGAGGTAGTCTAAAGTTCTAGGGGTGATATATCCCATAGTCTTTACACTAAAGATCTCATTGTTTGGATTGGCTGCTGTGTATAAGCACAAGTGTAGAATATCAGTGCAGGGAGCTGTGGTTTCCATTAAAACACTAATATAATAGTTACAAAGTATAGATTTGACTTTATGATTACTATTAGAGATTTATTTTGCACTCTATATCTAGCACTCCAAAAGAAGCTAGAAGAGGATTCTAGCTTCTTCTGGCATCCTGAGTGATGTCACAGGCCCTGGAGACCACTGAGAGGCTTGTGATTGGACTAATGTGGTCAGATGGGACATGCCAACATGACGCTTTGATGCAAGATGATGGATGGTTTATGTTTCCGCACTTCCTCTGAGTCTTTGCTTATAATAATATAATTGTCACTTGTTGGTGGTAAACCCCAAAAATTTCAGATTTGGTCAAACTTAAAATTTTTGGAAAATTTGTACACCTTCATACAACTATAATTGCTATAAATATATTGTGACCTACAAATCATCGTTGGATAACGTATTTCATTGTATATTAATATGCAATATTTACTCAAATAAAAATGTAAATTAGAATTTAGTTAATAATTTATTGGGTCACCTTTGCTTAATCCCATATATGACAATATTTAGCATTAAACTGTATCTGTACAACAAATTCTTAAAGCTTAACTAAACTTTTAAACTTTTTTCATTTCTGACAGTATTTTCATAAATCATTTTTGCTAATTATTAGAGATGAGCAAACGGCATTCGATCGAATTGATATTCGATCAAATATCAGGCCGTTCGAGGTATTCGATTATAATCGAATACCACGAGGCAAACGCACTAAAAATTTGTATCCCCTCCCACCTTCCCTGGCGCTTTTTTTTGCACCAATAACTGTGCAGGGGAAGTGGGACAGGAAATACGACAACGAAGGCATTGAAAAAAAATCAGAAATAGTAATTGGCTGACTAAATCAGGTGAACTCCACTTTATACGAATGGTCGATTTCAGATTCGGGTCATATGAGACTGTGAACTATGTGACTGTGAGACAGGGAGAGATGTACAGGCAGGGTTAGCTAGGAACTACCTTTATTTAGGTGGGAATGTTACTGAAACAACTCTTTGGGGCTCTATCTGGTCGGGATCCCTGTCAGCTTGCGATATGCAAGAGCTAACTTTTTCCCATAGGAATGCATTGACCAGCGTTGATTGGCCGAATGCCATACAGAGTACAGCATTCGGCCAATCAATGCTGGTTCTGCCGGAAGAGGCGGAGTCTAAGATCGGTCCACAGCAGTCTCTATTGTGGTCTGATCTCAGATGTAGCAGTGTTGAGCGCACAGGTGTAGCAGAGCTGGCCGTGTGCTGAGCTCTGCTACACCCGAGATGTAGCAGGGCTGAGTGTGCGCTGAGCCCTGCTACACCAGCGATGTAGCAGAGATGAGTGTGCGCTGAACTCTGCTACACCAGAGATGTAGCAGACTGAGTGTCGGAGGAGGCAGAGTCTAAGATCGGTCCACAGTTCCATCTCAGATGTCGGAGTGTTGAGTGCACAGCTCTGCTACACCTGAGATGTAGCAGACCTGGCTGTGCACTGAGCTCTGCTACACCTGAGATGTAGTAGAGCTGAGTGTGCGCTGAGCTCTGCTACACCAGAGATGTAGCAGAGCTGAGTGTGCGCTGAGCTCTGCTACACCAGAGATGTAGCAGAGCTGGGTGCCGGAGGAGGCAGAGTCTAAGATCAGTCCACAGTCTGATATCAGATGTAGCAGTGTTGAGTGCACAGCTCTGCTACACCTGAGATGTAGCAGAGCTGGCCGTGCGCTGAGCTCTGCTACACCCGAGATGTAGCAGAACTGAGTGTGTGCTGAGCTCTGCTACACCAGAGATGCATGACCACCTTTAAAATACAAATTTAAGCTGAGCTTCTTAGCTTTCAATGCCACCGGTGTCGTATTTATGGTAGTCATGCCAAGATATCGATGTGTGTGTATGAACTAACTTTTAGGCATTATGGGGGAGCCCATCAATCTGCATTCTCAGATAGAGTAATCCTGTCTTCTTCTGATCTGTAAAATGGCAGCCACCATTTTGATTAACTGGTGCTGGATGAATCCCAAAAGCTTTAAATTTGCTGAATTATGATACATTTGGGAAATTTGTAACAAATGTAATTCATGCCAAACTGATTTTCTCATCTCTAGAGTTTATATATTGTCAAGAGCAGCTGCAAAGCAAATCCTTTCATGAACAATGAAAAAGCTAAAGGTACATGAGGAAGCAATTTCATAGAAAATGAATCTATTTCTCACTTCCATTCGTTTCTGATGACCAAAAGTTTGTGTTAAATACTAGAGATGAGCGAACAGTGTTCTATCGAACTCATGTTCGATCGGATATTAGGCTGTTCGGCATGTTCGAATCGAATCGAACACCGCGTGGTAAAGTGCGCCATTACTCGATTCCCCTCCCACCTTCCCTGGCGCCTTTTTTGCTCCAATAACAGCGCAGGGTAGGTGGGACAGGAACTACGACACCGGTGACGTTGAGAAAAGTAGGCAAAACCCATTGGCTGCCGAAAACATGTGACCTCTAATTTAAAAGAACAGCGCCGCCCAGGTTCGCGTCATTCTGAGCTTGCAATTCACCGAGGACGGAGGTTTCCGTCCAGCTAGCTAGGGCTTAGATTCTGGGTAGGCAGGGACAGGCTAGGATAGGAAGGAGAAGACAACCAACAGCTCTTGTAAGAGCTAAATTCCAGGGAGAAGCTTGTCAGTAAAACGTGGCACTGACGGGCTCAATCGCCGCAACCCAGCTTTCCCAGGATCCTGAATGGAATACACTGTCAGTGTATTCCCGTATACCCGATATATACCCCGATACCCGTTCCAACGGTGTGCCCCCCCACCTTCACCCCAGAAATACCCTGCAAGTCCCCTAGCAATAGAATTGGGGCTATATACACCCACAATTTTTACTACTGGTATACAGTGCCATTGTCTGACTGGGAATTCAAAGAATATATTGGGAATACAAATACCCTCATTTCTTGCTACTGCCATATAGTGCCAGTGTCTGACTGGTAATTCAAAGATTATATTGGGGTTACGTGCACCCACAATTTTTACTACTGGTATACAGTGCCATTGTCTGACTGGGAATTCAAAGAATATATTGGGAATACAAATACCCTCATTTCTTGCTACTGCCATATAGTGCCAGTGTCTGACTGGGAATTCAAAGAATATATTGGGGTTACGTGCACCCACAATTTTTACTACTGGTATACAGTGCCATTGTCTGACTGGGAATTCAAAGAATATATTGGGAATACAAATACCCTCATTTCTTGCTACTGCCATATAGTGCCAGTGTCTGACTGGGAATTCAAAGAATATATTGGGGTTACGTGCACCCACAATTTTTACTACTGGTATACAGTGCCATTGTCTGACTGGGAATTCAAAGAATATATTGGGAATACAAATACCCTCATTTCTTGCTACTGCCATATAGTGCCAGTGTCTGACTGGTAATTCAAAGAATATATTGGGGTTACGTGCACCCACAATTTTTACTACTGGTATACAGTGCCATTGTCTGACTGGGAATTCAAAGAATATATTGGGAATACAAATACCCTCATTTCTTGCTACTGCCATATAGTGCCAGTGTCTGACTGGGAATTCAAAGAATATATTGGGGTTACGTGCACCCACAATTTTTACTACTGGTCATACAGTGCCATTGTCTGACTGGGAATTCAAAGAATATATTGGGAATACAAATACCCTCATTTCTTGCTACTGCCATATAGTGCCAGTGTCTGACTGGGAATTCAAAGAATATATTGGGGTTACGTGCACCCACAATTTTTACTACTGGTATACAGTGCCATTGTCTGACTGGGAATTCAAAGAATATATTGGGGTTATAAATACCCTCATTTCTTGCTACTGCCATATAGTGCCAGTTTCTGACTGGTAATTCAAAGAATATATTGGGGTTACGTGCACCCACAATTTTTACTACTGGTATACAGTGCCATTGTCTGACTGGGAATTCAAAGAATATATTGGGAATACAAATACCCTCATTTCTTGCTACTGCCATATAGTGCCAGTGTCTGACTGGGAATTCAAAGAATATATTGGGAATACAAATACCCTCATTTCTTGCTACTGCCATATAGTGCCAGTTTCTGACTGGTAATTCAAAGAATATATTGGGGTTACGTGCACCCACAATTTTTACTACTGGTATACAGTGCCATTGTCTGACTGGGAATTCAAAGAATATATTGGGGTTATAAATACCCTCATTTCTTGCTACTGCCATATAGTGCCAGTTTCTGACTGGTAATTCAAAGAATATATTGTGGTTACGTGCACCCACAATTTTTACTACTGGTATACAGTGCCATTGTCTGACTGGGAATTCAAAGAATATATTGGGGTTATAAATACCCTCATTTCTTGCTACTGCCATATAGTGCCAGTTTCTGACTGGTAATTCAAAGAATATATTGGGGTTACGTGCACCCACAATTTTTACTACTGGTATACAGTGCCATTGTCTGACTGGGAATTCAAAGAATATATTGGGAATACAAATACCCTCATTTCTTGCTACTGCCATATAGTGCCAGTTTCTGACTGGTAATTCAAAGAATATATTGGGGTTACGTGCACCCACAATTTTTACTACTGGTATACAGTGCCATTGTCTGACTGGGAATTCAAAGAATATATTGGGGTTATAAATACCCTCATTTCTTGCTACTGCCATATAGTGCCAGTTTCTGACTGGTAATTCAAAGAATATATTGGGGTTACGTGCACCCACAATTTTTACTACTGGTATACAGTGCCATTGTCTGACTGGGAATTCAAAGAGTATATTGGGAATACAAATACCCTCATTTCTTGCTACTGCCATATAGTGCCAGTGTCTGACTGGGAATTCAAAGAATATATTGGGGTTACGTGCACCCACAATTTTTACTACTGGTATACAGTGCCATTGTCTGACTGGGAATTCAAAGAATATATTGGGGTTATAAATACCCTCATTTCTTGCTACTGCCATATAGTGCCAGTTTCTGACTGGTAATTCAAAGAATATATTGGGGTTACGTGCACCCACAATTTTTACTACTGGTATACAGTGCCATTGTCTGACTGGGAATTCAAAGAATATATTGGGAATACAAATACCCTCATTTCTTGCTACTGCCATATAGTGCCAGTGTCTGACTGGGAATTCAAAGAATATATTGGGGTTACGTGCACCCACAATTTTTACTACTGGTATACAGTGCCAATTTCTAACTAGGAATTCAAAATGCGCAAGGCTCCCGGAAAGGGACGTGGACGAGGCCGTGGGCGAGGTCGGGGGAATGGTTCTGGGGAGCAAGGTAGCAGTGAAGCCACAGGGCGTCCCGTGCCTACTCCTGTGGGGCAGCAAGCATTGCGCCACTCCACAGTGCCAGGGTTGCTTGCCACATTAACTAAACTGCAGGGTACAAACCTTAGTAGGCCCGAGAACCAGGAACAGGTCTTGCAATGGCTGTCAGAGAACGCTTACAGCACATTGTCCAGCAGCCAGTCAGACTCTGCCTCCTCTCCTCCTATTACCCAACAGTCTTGTCTTCCTTCCTCCCAAAATTCCGAAGCTTTACAGAACAATAACCCAAACTGTCCCTGCTCCCCAGAGCTGTTCTCCGCTCCTTTCATTGTCCCTCAACCTGCCTCTCCACGTCACGATTCCACGAACCTAACAGAGGAGCATCTGTGTCCAGATGCTCAAACACTAGAGTCTCCTCCATCTCCGTTCGATTTGGTGGTGGATGACCAGCAACCCACCCTCATCGACGATGATGTGACGCAGTTGCCGTCAGGGCATCCAGTTGACCGGCGCATTGTGCGGGAGGAGGAGATGAGACAGGAGTTGGAAGAGGAAGTGGTGGATGATGAGGACACTGACCCGACCTGGACAGGGGGGATGTCAAGCGGGGAAAGTAGTGTGGATGTTGAGGCAGGTGCAGCACCAAAAAGGGTAGCTAGAGGCAGAGGCAGAGGTCAGCAGCTTAGGCGAAGCCAGGCCACACCCGGAATCTCCCAAGATGTTCCAGTTCGTACCCAGCCCCGAAAAACTCCCACCTCGAGGGCACGTTTCTCGAAGGTGTGGAGTTTTTTCAAGGAATGCGCCGAGGACAGATATAGTGTTGTCTGCACAATTTGCCTCTCGAAATTGATTAGGGGCTCTGAGAAGAGCAACCTGTCCACCACTTCAATGCGCCGTCATTTGGAATCCAAGCACTGGAATCAGTGGCAGGCAGCAACGGCAGGACAAAGGCCGCCTGCCGTTCACGCCACTGCCACTGCCTCTGCCACTGCCTCTGCCTCTGCCACTGCCACTGCTGACTGTGCTGGCGATGCACTCCAGAGGACGAGCCAGGACACCACTTCATCTGCCTCCGCCACTTTGTTGACTTCTACCTCATCCTCCCCTGGTCCTGTCTTATCTCCTTCTCCTGCACCATCAAAGGCACCATCAGGCGTTTCTTTACAACAACCCACCATCTCTCAGACATTGGAGCGGCGGCAGAAATACACTGCTAACCACCCACACGCGCAAGCCTTGAACGCCAACATCGCTAAACTGCTGGCCCAGGAGATGTTGGCGTTCCGGCTTGTTGAAACTCCCGCCTTCCTGGACCTGATGGCAACTGCGGCACCTCGCTATGCCGTCCCTAGCCGTCACTACTTCTCCCGGTGTGCCGTCCCCGCCTTGCACCAGCACGTGTCACTCAACATCAGGCGGGCCCTTAGTTCCGCGCTTTGCACAAAGGTCCACTTGACCACCGACGCGTGGACAAGTGCATGCGGACAGGGACGCTACATTTCACTGACGGCACACTGGGTGAATGTAGTTGAGGCTGGGACTGCTTCCCAAACTGGCCCGGTGTACCTCGTCTCCCCGCCTAACATTCCTGGCAGGGACACGAGAAGAACACCCCCCTCCTCCTCCTCCTCTACCGCCTCCTCCTCCGCCACCGCCTCCTCCTCCGCCACCGCCTCCTCCTCCGCTGTTAGATTGACCCCAGCTACGAGTTGGAAACGTTGCAGCACTGGCGTTGGTAGACGTCAGCAGGCTGTGCTGAAGCTGATCAGCTTGGGGGACAGACAGCACACTGCCTCCGAGGTGAGGGATGCCCTCCTCGATGAGACGGCAATATGGTTTGAGCCGCTGCACCTGGGCCCAGGCATGGTCGTTTGTGATAACGGCCGGAACCTGGTAGCAGCTCTGGAGCTTGCCGGACTCCAACATGTTCCATGCCTGGCCCACGTCTTCAACCTAGTGGTGCAACGTTTCCTAAAGAGCTACCCCAATGTTCCAGAGCTACTGGTGAAAGTGCGGCGCATGTGCGCCCACTTTCGCAAGTCGACAGTAGCCGCTGCTAGCTTAAAATCTCTCCAGCAACGCCTGCATGTGCCACAACACCGGCTTTTGTGCGACGTCCCCACACGCTGGAACTCAACGTTTCAGATGTTGAATAGAGTGGTTGAGCAGCAGAGACCTTTGATGGAATACCAGCTACAAAACCCTAGGGTGCCACAAAGTCAGCTGCCTCAGTTTCACATCCATGAGTGGCCATGGATGAGAGACCTTTGTGACATCCTACGGGTCTTTGAGGAGTCCACAAGGAGGGTGAGCTCTGAGGATGCGATGGTGAGCCTTACAATCCCGCTCTTGTGTGTTCTGAGAGAATCCCTGATTGACATCAGGGATAACTCAGATCACACAGAGGAGTTAGGGATAGCATCCGATCCGTCACAGCTGGAGAGTAGGTCCACACATCTGTCCGCTTCACTGCGTTTAATGGAGGAGGAGGAGGAGGAGGAGGAGGAAGAAGAGTTGTCCGATGATGTGATGGTGATACAGGAGGCTTCCGGGCAACTTCGAATCGTCCCATTGTTGCAGCGCGGATGGGTAGACATGGAGGATGAGGAGGAAATGGAGATTGAACTTTCCGGTGGGGCCAGAGGAGTCATGCCAACTAACACTGTGGCAGACATGGCTGAGTTCATGTTGGGGTGCTTTACAACCGACAAGCGTATTGTCAAAATCATGGAGGACAACCAGTACTGGATCTTTGCTATCCTTGACCCCCGGTATAAAAACAACATCTCGTCTTTTATTCCGGTAGAGGGGAGGGCCAATCGCATCAATGCTTGCCACAGGCAATTGGTGCAGAATATGATGGAGATGTTTCCAGCATGTGACGTTGGCGGCAGGGAGGGCAGTTCCTCCAGTAGGCAACCAAGTTCTCACCGGTCCACACAAACGAGGGGCACACTGTCTAAGGTCTGGGACACCTTGATGGCACCCCCTCGCCAAAGTGCCGCCACGGAGGGTCCTAGTGTCACCAGGCGTGAGAAGTATAGGCGCATGTTGCGGGAATACCTTTCCGACCACAGCCCTGTCCTCTCCGACCCCTCTGCGCCCTACACGTATTGGGTGTCGAAGTTGGACCTGTGGCTTGAACTTGCCCTATATGCCTTGGAGGTGCTGTCCTGTCCTGCCGCCAGCGTCCTATCTGAGAGGGTGTTCAGTGCAGCCGGTGGCATCATCACTGACAAGCGCACCCGTCTGTCAGCTGAGAGTGCCGACCGGCTCACTTTGATAAAAATGAACCACCACTGGATAGAGCCTTCATTTTTGTGCCCACCTGTGTAAAGCACCCCATACTCATCCACCATAAGCGTTGCACAATTCTGCTAATACTAGGCTCCCTCCAACATGATTTCCCCCAACTCTGCTGGTTAGAGGCTCCCTCCACCCTGATTTCCACCAACTCTGCTGGTTAGAGGCTCCCTCCACCCTGCTTTCCCACAACTCTGCTGGTTAGAGGCTCCCTCCACCATGAATTTGCCCAAACTGGGCTGTTTAGAGGCTCCCTCCACCATGAATTGGTCCAAACTGGGTTTTTTAGAGGCTCCCTCCACCATGAATTGGTCCAAACTGGGCTGTTTAGAGGCTCCCTCCACCATGAATTTGCCCAAACTGGGCTGTTTAGCGGCTCCCTCCACCATTAATTGGTCCAAACTGGGCTGGTTAGAGGCTCCCTCCACCATGAATTTGCCCAAACTGGGCTGTTTAGAGGCTCCCTCCACCATGAATTTGCCCAAACTGGGCTGGTTAGAGGCTCCCTCCACCATGAATTGGTCCAAACTGGGTTTTTTAGAGGCTCCCTCCACCATGAATTTGCCCAAACTGGGCTGTTTAGAGGCTCCCTCCACCATGAATTGGTCCAAACTGGGCTGTTTAGAGGCTCCCTCCACCATTAATTGGTCCAAACTGGGCTGGTTAGAGGCTCCCTCCACCATAAATTTCCCAAAACTTGGCTGTTTAGAGGCTCCCTCCACCATTAATTGGTCCAAACTGGGCTGGTTAGAGGCTCCCTCCACCATGAATTTGCCCAAACTGGGCTGTTTAGAGGCTCCCTCCACCATGAATTGGTCCAAACTGGGTTTTTTAGAGGCTCCCTCCACCATGAATTGGTCCAAACTGGGCTGTTTAGAGGCTCCCTCCACCATGAATTTGCCCAAACTGGGCTGTTTAGCGGCTCCCTCCACCATTAATTGGTCCAAACTGGGCTGGTTAGAGGCTCCCTCCACCATGAATTTGCCCAAACTGGGCTGTTTAGAGGCTCACTCCACCATGAATTTGCCCAAACTGGGCTGGTTAGAGGCTCCCTCCACCATGAATTGGTCCAAACTGGGGTTTTTAGAGGCTCCCTCCACCATGAATTGGTCCAAACTTGGCTGTTTAGAGGCTCCCTCCACTATGAATTGGTCCAAACTGGGGTGGTTAGAGGCTCCCTCCACCATTAATTGGTCCAAACTGGGCTGGTTAGAGGCTCCCTCCACCATTAATTGGTCCAAACTGGGCTGGTTAGAGGCTCCCTCCACCATGAATTGGTCCAAACTGGGGTTTTTAGAGGCTCCCTCCACCATGAATTGGTCCAAACTTGGCTGTTTAGAGGCTCCCTCCACCATTAATTGGTCCAAACTGGGCTGGTTAGAGGCTCCCTCCACCATGAATTTGCCCAAACTGGGCTGTTTAGAGGCTCCCTCCACCATGAATTTGCCCAAACTGGGCTGTTTAGAGGCTCCCTCCACCATGAATTGGTCCAAACTGGGTTTTTTAGAGGCTCCCTCCACCATGAATTGGTCCAAACTGGGCTGTTTAGAGGCTCCCTCCACCATGAATTTGCCCAAACTGGGCTGTTTAGCGGCTCCCTCCACCATTAATTGGTCCAAACTGGGCTGGTTAGAGGCTCCCTCCACCATGAATTTGCCCAAACTGGGCTGTTTAGAGGCTCCCTCCACCATGAATTTGCCCAAACTGGGCTGGTTAGAGGCTCCCTCCACCATGAATTTGCCCAAACTGGGCTGTTTAGAGGCTCCCTCCACCATGAATTGGTCCAAACTGGGTTTTTTAGAGGCTCCCTCCACCATGAATTGGTCCAAACTGGGCTGTTTAGAGGCTCCCTCCACCATGAATTTGCCCAAACTGGGCTGTTTAGCGGCTCCCTCCACCATTAATTGGTCCAAACTGGGCTGGTTAGAGGCTCCCTCCACCATGAATTTGCCCAAACTGGGCTGTTTAGAGGCTCCCTCCACCATGAATTTGCCCAAACTGGGCTGGTTAGAGGCTCCCTCCACCATGAATTGGTCCAAACTGGGGTTTTTAGAGGCTCCCTCCACCATGAATTGGTCCAAACTTGGCTGTTTAGAGGCTCCCTCCACCATGAATTGGTCCAAACTGGGGTGGTTAGAGGCTCCCTCCACCATTAATTGGTCCAAACTGGGCTGGTTAGAGGCTCCCTCCACCATTAATTGGTCCAAACTGGGCTGGTTAGAGGCTCCCTCCACCATTAATTGGTCCAAACTGGGCTGGTTAGAGGCTCCCTCCACCATTAATTGGTCCAAACTGGGCTGGTTAGAGGCTCCCTCCACCATGAATTTGCCCAAACTGGGCTGGTTAGAGGCTCCCTCCACCATGAATTGGTCCAAACTGGGGTTTTTAGAGGCTCCCTCCACCATGAATTTGCCCAAACTGGGGTGTTTAGAGGCTCCCTCCACCATGAATTTGCCCAAACTCTGCTGGTTAGAGGCTCAATCCACCCTGATTTTCAAAACAAATGTTGGTGCCAACCTCAACTTACTACAAGGGCCAAATTCACTGCTGGTGACAAGCTCTCCTCACTGCAAGTGCCAAATACACATGTTTCAAGGTGTTTTCCTACTGTCAGAGAGGTGGTATTGAGTGTGTAAAGTGTGTAGTTGTTAGGCTGTGATGTTGGGGTAATAGAGGGTCTTTGGTGTGTTAGATGCCCCCAGACATGCTTCCCCTGCTGTCCCAGTGTCATTCCAGAGGTGTTGGCATCATTTCCTGGGGTGTCATAGTGGACTTGGTGACCCTCCAGACACGGATTTGGGTTTCCCCCTTAACGAGTATCTGTTCCCCATAGACTATAATGGGGTTCGAAACCCGTTCGAACACACGAACATTGAGCGGCTGTTCGAATCGAATTTCGAACCTCGAACATTTTAGTGTTCGCTCATCTCTATTAAATATCCATGACCCTTCAGTATGTAAGTAATTAAGAGGTGTCGTGAATGGTAATAACAAGGATCCTTGTGATGATTAATCCAGTTTGTAATAATCAGTGTTACCAAGGAAGAAGGAAGACATGATGCTGCTGGAACTACAGACACTTAAAGTATTCTTTCAGTCATAAACAACTTAGAGGCTCCCTCCACCATTAATTGGTCCAAACTGGGCTGGTTAGAGGCCCAGTTAAATGGATAGTACATGTGAAAGTAATAAGGTTTGTAATACTGTATATCTAACTAGGGCTACACAGCAATTTTGATCATGACTCCTCACTCATGACCAAAGATAACACACTATATATACATTTACATTGCTAAGCTCCTCCTGTAAGTGTGAATACTGTCATGATCAGGATCTGAGTAGATATTGAATTCACACTTGTCTGTCTAGGTCAATTCCCCTTTGTCTGTGATGGCCATTGCCTACTTACTATGCAATCCCAATCAATTAGATCCTGTCTCTCCGTCTCTCAAGAAGGGCTATAGTGCCCCTATATAATTGTAGGAAGTTATACAGCTACCTACAATTCTGTACAGTCCCAGAAAGTTCTAGATAATTCTGGACAGTTCTAGAAACTTCTTGATAGTTCTCACAATTCCAGAAGCTTCTTAAGTATCTTGAAATATTGTGAATATCCTTAAAAATAGAACAGTTTCTAAATATCATTGTGCTGACCACAGAAGCAAAGTTTACAGGGAATAATAACTTTTTTCTATTCATTTAAGGTACAAACAATCAGGAAAACACACTTAGTGACTGAGAACACTTAAAAAAAACAAAAAAAAAACAATTGTTACATGGTGTAATCAGAGCCCCAGGGGAGGTGAGGAAACATAATAAACACTGTTACTCACCTCTCCGGGATCCGATGCTACTCCTAGGAGGCTTTGGGCCTATATGGTAATGCCGAGACGTCACGTGGTCTGGGATATTGCCATATAGGCCCAAAGCCTTTGCTAGCAGTACTATATAGGCCTGAAGCCTGTGCTAGTAGGAAGTAATAGGCTAGCCTGTTACTGCTAGGACAGGTTTTGGGCCTATATTGTGTGGTCCGTGCATGTGTGTGTGTGTGTTATTTATGGAGTGGTGTTGTGGTATTTGTGGGTTGGTGCTTTTGTTGTGTGTGTCTAGAGTGCTCTGGTGTTTGTGTGGTGTGGTGTTGTGCTTGTGGGTTGGTATATATGTGCTGTCTGTGTGATGTTTATATAATTATAGTTAGCTTCCAGTTTCAGTTAACATCCACTCTCAATACTGCCCAAGTGGACAGGTGTTACAGGATATACTATTAATATTACCAAGTACCAGGTGGTAAAGACATAATAGTATGTGCTGTGTTATAAGGGGTTTAACACATGGAGCTACAGATGCTACAAGGACTGTTATATATATGTACTAATAAAATATACTATGAATTGGATTAATACTTTTTGGGTCAGGCTTACACAGGGCAATATGGGGCCATTTTTTTATGCAATTTCTTTTTAACACAATTAAATTAATGAACACAAGAGAAATCTGAATCAATATTTGGTGTAAACTAATGGAAAAAACATGTGGAGGGGGAGGCCTGCAAGTGATGCTATGGCCCCACAGATCCACGAGCTCGACATAATCAAGTCTGTCTGGGATAACACAGAGAAGCAAAAGGATATGAACAAACCTACATGCATAAAAGATTTGGTGTTAGTTTTTCATAATATGAACAACCTCCCCTGAGTTCCTATAAAAACTGTGTATAAGTGTACCTAGAAGAATTGATGCTGATTTGAAGCCAAATGGTGGTTGACCAGTATACTATCCCAAACTCACACTGTCTTTCTGATACAGTAACATTGCAATACATCTCTCTATTCTTTTGGTAAAGCTGTAACCTTTCTATCGCCCTGTTATTGCTTCTTGCTTATTCTTTTTCTTTGGCTTGATGTCTGGCTAATGACTTTTCACTCTAGTACTACTGTCTTTTTGTGAATTGTCATATCTACTTTGTCTTCTGGGTTCTCTTGTCTGCTTACAAGCAGTAGGGTTAAATCCTGGGAAACACAACCTGAAGCAGCATAAGCCACACTTATATGAGAGGGTAAGAATGAGGACAAGGACCCGCTTAAATTCAGCAAACCTACTTGCAGTTATATAGGCTGTATTTCTTGTATACATAGCAACTTAACACATCATATACCCAATAATACAACTACATAAAAATAACCTAAATCCACAATAAATAAAACCTGATTATGTGTTAATTATTTTGTATTGTATATGTTGTTATTTTTTGTGTTAGTGAATATTGTTCTAAGCAGCATCATGTTTCTTTTTTTTTACATAATATATAGACTTATAGAACATTTTTCTAATATTACTCTGGCTCATAGTTCAGTATTTTATGGGATACAGTATTATGCTGATTGACAGAAAAATCTAAAGGCTTGGTCATGCTGTGCAGCTATACTTCATATTCAATATTTCCAATGTATTTCTACATCATTTATCCTTGATCATCTCCTGAAACAGAAAATAAGCACTAGCGCACTTGAAAGAGAACTGTAGCCAAGATATGAGAAAGATGCTGGCATTATGCAGTAACACACAAGTTCAATATGTGAAGAGCCCCATGTGGAGAAGAATCTCACACTACTAGTAGTCTAGGTAGAGCAGTGAAAAGGATGTTAAAACTTCTACATCTGAGCCAGTCATTTTAAAAATCAATACACCATTGTTGTTCTACATTAATATTCAGATTGTGTTCATTGTGATGGGAACTCTAAAATATACAAAATTACTCTTAAAGGTAAAAGAGCCAACATAATAAATATTATGCAGATTTTAGAAACCAGTATATAGATACATAAAGACCTCTCATCAATCAGTAGAACATACAGTATGAATAAATGAAATTTTTTAACATATTTATAAGGTTCCAAAGACATTTTCATCAACTTCTAGTAGTCTGTAGCAAGCTTTCTCTGCATAAAAGCACTTTACAAATGTTTGTTAACCTCCAAAGTCACCACAACATTTGTCTAGTGTACAACAGTAAATAGCAGAATGGAAGAATACTGGGTTATGTAAAAGTATCACAATTCTGAGATAAAAGAATTCTACATTAGCTCAACGTCTACCATGTATCTTCAACAATTTTTCCATCTCTCTCAGTCTCCTAGTCACAGTTTCCTACACTTCATAGGTTTTTTTCTCTTAAATTCCCTATAGTTTTGTCAAGTATGCAGTCTGACTATGGACCCATCAGGCACATCCTCAGGTCCACTGCTTAGTCATTCACTTGAACAATAGAGCAGCCTTCATACAATGGACTTGAATCTCTAGTGCTGCTACTCAGATTTATCTGAGATTTATTTCCCATTGAGATTTATCTTACCACTCCCACTGTCTACTCCACTCAGTCTAATTTAGTTAAAGACAGCCCAAATGGCAACCAGATATTACTGTAGCCATCGCATTAGCCCAGTAAGACAGGCATGTTTTTCTATGTCACATGGATTTGTTCACAGCAATGCTTTCCCCATGACTAATTTGCAGAGCCAAGCTATAAGAATAGCTAGTGAAGCAGATTCTATTACATGACAGCTTGCCAAGGCGGACCACTGCTTCCTCAGACGAACATATACAACAAACATGGTAATTAAGGGAATTAAAGCATTATTACATAGTGTAATTTCCCTAAGTAAAGGTCCAAATGATTAGTTGACCCTAAGAGTCACATTATAGATACAACCAAAAACAAAAAGAAAAAATGATTGGGGCAAAAAATTAATCAAAATACAAAAGCTTTATTAAACAAACCGTATCTAACAACATACAAGGGAGGACAGCATACCATTGGACTGGAGGACCGACAACAAGTATACACAAAAGTAAGTCTGGGAGGAAAAATTGGGTATAACAACAGTGATGCACAACTGAAGAGAGTATCACATATATGAAATAATAAACACATCCAACGATAACCCAAAGTGTGTATTATGGGTATCACAAAAATTAGCAAACTATATTGTGGCACAAAGTACAATAGATATATAAAAGGATGTCACTATAATGATTGCAGATATGCATCAGTACATCATATAAATATATATATATATATATATATATATATATATATATATATATATATATATATATATATAGGAGTAGTGCATATATAGTACCAGTCAATATACATCTAATAGTTAGGCAAAGTGCAGTATAGAGATGCAAAGAGACTGGAATGCTTTATTGCAAATATACACGAGTATCAATCAGGGAGTAGGGAACTGGATGTTGCCCACCCCCCAACCCCCCATTTAGAACAAACCCATAATGACAACGTAACCAAGTAAAGATTTACCAGACAGAGACAGAACGAGTGATTATGAAGATAATCTTGTTTCCCTTAGTCCTAACAGCGGCACAATGTGGGGGGTATTTCTGCCCCTGTGTGCTGGTAGGACAGGCGGATATTTAATTAGCCAATCAAATGCGTGGCAGGCCCTATAAGAGGGCACAAGAACCTCCCCTCTGCGTGTAAATACAAAAGTACCTCCATTACATTTATATACAGTTTTATACATAAGATATGATTCCCAGGGTGGGAAATCTTGTGCCGCTGTTAGGACTAAGGGAAACAAGATTATCTTCATAATCACTCGTTCCCTGTCGTCCTCAACAGCGGCACAATGTGGGGATATAGCAAGCAGGTCCCCAAGATGGGTGGGACAAACCCATGACCGAACTTAAACTGGTCTGGGCAAAGGCAGTGGAATCTGCCACTTGGTCCTTCAGGCGGTAATGCCGAATGAAGGTGGATTCAGATGCCCAAGAGGCAGCTGCATATATTTGGTCCACAGACAAAGCACTTCTTTCTGCCCGTGAAGTGGACACTGCCCTGGTTGAATGGGCATGAAGGAAAGATGGAGCCGACAGCCCTTGGGCGGTATAGGCGACTCTAATAGTCTCGGTAACCCACCGGGATATTGTAGCTTTGGCGGCTTTGGCGCCCTTGTTTTTCCCCGTGTAGCTGACCAACAGGTTTTCAGTCCACCTAAAGGGGCGAGTGCGCTGCAAGTAGATCTGCAGGCATCTAACCACATCCAGCTTGTGCCATCTTTCTTCTTCAGCAGAAGAAGGGAACGGAAAAAATACTGGAAGGGAAATCAGTTGGTTCCTGTTTAC
Source organism: Leptodactylus fuscus (assembly GCF_031893055.1). Taxonomy (NCBI): domain Eukaryota; kingdom Metazoa; phylum Chordata; class Amphibia; order Anura; family Leptodactylidae; genus Leptodactylus; species Leptodactylus fuscus. The sequence goes on along the minus strand of NC_134268.1, from coordinate 166,150,477 downwards.
AGCAGATGGCACCTTGGGACGAAACCCAGGGAGGAACCTAAGCTGTACATGGTCAGAGAAAAAGGTGGTATATGGCTCCTCAGCGGACAAAGCTTGTAGTTCACTAACGCGTTTGGCAGGTGTGACTGCCAATAGCAGCGCCATTTTGCCGGTTAGCGACTTGAGGGAGACCTCTTCCAGAGGTTCAAATGGCTGGCCACATAGGGCGTTCAGGACCGGAATAAGGTCCCATTGGTGGACAGGGGTGTTTACCACCGGTCTCAGCCTAGTTGCCCCTTTAATAAAGGTGCTCACTAAAGGATCCTGAGACAAACGCCTCCCCAGATAGGCGGACAGGGCCGCTACGTGTACCTTGAGTGTGGCCGCAGCAAGACCTCTGTCTAGTCCGTCTTGAAGGAAGTCCAGGATCGCCTCCGTAGGGGGATCGGTGGAGTCCACTTGATGCTGCAGACACCAGGCATTAAAGATGTTACCTATTCGACGGTAGTTCCTGTTAGTCGAATCTGCTCTGGCGCTGGATAGGGTCTTCAAGACGGCTTGTGACAGTCCTCTATTTCTCAATAGGGACTGGTCAACCTCCAGGCTGTCAGGTTGAGTCTCCTCAGATCCTGGCATCTCAGCTCTCCTTGGGTTACCAGGTCTGGGAGTGGGGGAAGCCTCCAATATATGCCCTGACTCATTTGTATGAGCTGAGCAAACCAAGCCCTTTTTGGCCAGAACGGGATTATGGCTATTCCCGAGGCTTGGTCCTGTCTTATTTTTATCAATACCTTCGGTATGATTGGAATTGGAGGGAATATGTAAAACAGCCTGAACCTCCATGGGATGGACAGGGCATCCACCGCCAAGGGATTGTCCTCCTGGTACAGAGAGCAGAAGGTCCCCACCTTGGCGTTGAGTCGGGTAGCCATAAGATCGACCTCCGGGAGACCCCATCTCTGGACGATCTGTTGAAATACGTCTGGATTGAGAGACCATTCTCCTGATACGGTAATACCCTGACTCAGCTGATCCGCTACTATGTTCAGGGAGCCCTTTATGTGAACAGCGGATAACTGGACCAGATTCTTCTCCGCCTAGGCAAATATGAGATTCGTCTCTCTCAGCAAGGTTGGTGACCTGGTGCCCCCTTGTTTGTTTATATAGACTACCACCGTCATATTGTCTGACCGGTTTTTGACAGACTTGCCTTTCAATTCTGGGGCAAAGTGTACTAGGGCCAGGTACACTGCTCTGAGTTCCTTGAGATTGGATGACCCCAGCTCCGGACATCTCCATCGTCCTTGTACAGTTTTGTCTTGACAATGGGCTCCCCATCCCCACTGGGATGCATCTGTTGTCAACAGGGTCCACACTGTCGGGACCGTGGACCTTCCGTCTTTCAGGTGTATCCACCATCTGAGGGAAAGACGGGTAGCGGGAGAAAGGCAGATCTTCTTGTGCAATCCCCGTGGAGACCTGTTCCAGGTTCTCAACACTTCCATCTGCAGGGGACGCAAATGCCATAAAGCCCAAGGCACCGCCCTGGCCGAGGATGACATCAGGCCCAGGACTCTCATGGCGGTCCGGATGGTTACCTGCCGAGTGCGCAATAGGAATCGTGCACTGGCTTGGATTCTTTCCTTCCTTGGACTGGAGACCACACAGGACAGAAAAAAACACGCAGAGGGGAGGTTCTTGTGCCCTCTTATAGGGCCTGCCACGCATTTGATTGGCTAATTAAATATCCGCCTGTCCTACCAGCACACAGGGGCAGAAATACCCCCCACATTGTGCCGCTGTTGAGGACGACAGGGAACTCCAGCTTAAATGAGTAGTATTGTATGTAGTATAGATAAATAGCACCATATACCGTATCCACGATTGGTGGTTGCAGGTGTGTGTCAGACTTTCTGTCCCCCATTTGGCTATTATATATGAGGGTTGTTTTTTCCCCTGTTTGGAATATCACAGCAGAATGCACAACTCCATACAAGGACAACCAGTAAAGAACATATACTATAGAAAATATATTTTTCAAAATAGGACGGATGGAAATCCAGAATGCAGTGTGCAAATAGCCTTACATGTCAGTTCAGTGTAGTATTTTTTGACAGAATTACGAAATTCCAAAGGGTTAAAAGAAAAGAATTCTTGTGCTGGATCTGGCTACACCCGCTAGAGTTACTAATGCCCTGTTATATTGTTCTACCCAGTGGCAGAATAATGAGTAATTATCCCGACTATTGTAACCAAAATGTCTCTGCAGATCTCTCACAGGAGTAGAACATTATGATTCAGCTTGTTGCCATATAAATAACAATTCAGCCTCCTTATTTCTCGGAGATGTTTTAATTAAAGATAATTACAATTGAATTTTCTGCCTTTCACAACTTTATCTATAACATAAAGATAAGCTTGACTGTTAATAACTCCAGTAATAGCATGCTGCCTCGTGTTCTATTAAAATGCAATGGGTGGAATGGACATCAATATGTTCAATAGCAATAAAGGAGACTGCAGTTTATAACATCAATTCTTTTACTGTTACTTCAATAGTTTCTACTTTACACATTCAGCAAAAACGTATCTAGAATGGTGACTTTCAGTGAGTATAAAAACAATGTAAACTGTGTGGTAATAATTGTCAGAATCTGAGTTGTTTAGTAAATTGTTGTGCATTTTTGATGGGTTTTTTTGGGGATTTGAGCCAGTGTCCTGTGTTTCTCTGGTCAGTTCTCTTTGCCGTTGAGTTGTTTGGTCAGCGGTTGGGTAACTGCTTCAGTGTATACTTGAGCTTGCTTTGTGTCTAAGGAGACGCAAGCTTCAGGTGTGTGTTATTGTCGTCAACCTGGTCTGCCAGCAGTCTGTAAAAGGCTGACTGCTGCCTTCAGTCCTCGCTGGTTTTCCTGGTTATCAGCTAGGATTCTTGGCCCAGTTTTGAAGGAGAGTTTAGTTGGAGTTGTACTGTTTCTAGAGCTGTATTGGAAGGGGTGTGAGTTTTGTTCTGTGTGAGAGTCTGTTTTACCCTCAATATTCCTACCCAACCCCTGGCCTGCATTTGTCTGCCTGTTACTGCTTGGTATCTGTTTTGGGTTCTAGGCTTGTTTTGCCCCTGTCCTGTGATACCCTTTCCTCACTACTCTGCTCTTCCTCGTCTCAATTCCTGTTGTGTGTTTAGTAGTTGTTCTGCACCTGTTAGTTCTCCAGCACGTCCCATCCTAGTTAGTACTTTTTGCAGCTGCACTGGGTCTTTCGCTACAGGTGACCGCTTCTAGTTTCTCAGTCCCTAGCCTCTTTCAGCTCTCACCCTACCTGTCTGTTAGGTCTTTGCGTTTAGAGAGCCAGTAGTTGTCGGGCCGATATCCTCAGGCAGGGCCTAGACAACCGTCGTAGCACTAGGGGCAGCTTTCCTACCCCGTTTCCATAGTAGTGCAAGCAGCATTCAGTACCACGGTTGTTTGGGCATTGACAACCATGACAATATATTCTAAAACATCAAAATGGAAATGTAGCCAAACAAAAAGGCCATTGACAGTATCAATTAATTTTGATATTGTATTGCCTTGGTGTTTCGTAACTATGGTATATGATATTTCATAAGGGCTGCCATTTAAAAGACACTACTTTGATGATATTTCATTAGCAGGTGAGACACAGACTACATCAAAGTATGTTTCACTTTTATCCAGGAGATGTTCAGTGGCAACTTGTGATTCGGAATTTCTTAAGATATGAATACTGCGATTTTAGTTGCTGTACTTTTTCTCTTATGTAACTGACAAATATGATATGCTTTGATAAAAAAAAGTAAAGGACAGGAGAATTGCTACTAGTCTTGTGTTTCCATTACTTAATGGCAAAGCTTTTAAAGTGAATACAGTAATAACCTATCCCAGTTATCTGCCATCTAGGATTATTAAAGTCTACATTGACATTACATTTTATAATTGCTTTTGTGCAGTACAGATACATTAAAGTAAATTTTGTCTTAAAACAAAAATAGCCTAATGATTAGAGATGAGCGAACACTAAAATGTTCGAGGTTCGAAATTCGATTCGAACAGCCGCTCACTGTTCGAGTGTTCGAATGGGTTTCGAACCCCATTATAGTCTATGGGGAACATAAACTCGTTAAGGGGGAAACCCAAATTCGTGTCTGGAGGGTCACCAAGTCCACTATGACACCCCAGGAAATGATACCAACACCCTGGAATGACACTGGGACAGCAGGGGAAGCATGTCTGGGGGCATAAAAGTCACTTTATTTCATGGAAATCCCTGTCAGTTTGCGATTTTCGCAAGCTAACTTTTCCCCATAGAAATGCATTGGCCAGTGCTGATTGGCCAGAGTACGGAACTCGACCAATCAGCGCTGGCTCTGCTGGAGGAGGCGGAGTCTAAGATAGCTCCACACCAGTCTCCATTCAGGTCCGACCTTAGACTCCGCCTCCTCCGGCAGAGCCAGCGCTGATTGGCCGAAGGCTGGCCAATGCATTCCTATGCGAATGCAGACTTAGCAGTGCTGAGTCAGTTTTGCTCAACTACACATCTGATGCACACTCGGCACTGCTACATCAGATGTAGCAATCTGATGTAGCAGAGCCGAGGGTGCACTAGAACCCCTGTGCAAACTCAGTTCACGCTAATAGAATGCATTGGCCAGCGCTGATTGGCCGAATTCCGTACTCTGGCCAATCAGCACTGGCCAATGCATTCTATTAGCCCGATGAAGTAGAGCTGAATGTGTGTGCTAAGCACACACATTCAGCACTGCTTCATCAAGCCAATACAATGCATTAGCCAGTGCTGATTGGCCAGAGTACGGAATTCGGCCAATCAGCGCTGGCCAATGCATTCTATTAGCCCGATGAAGTAGAGCTGAATGTGTGTGCTAAGCACACACATTCAGCACTGCTTCATCAAGCCAATACAATGCATTAGCCAGTGCTGATTGGCCAGAGTACGGAATTCGGCCAATCAGCGCTGGCTCTGCTGGAGGAGGCGGAGTCTAAGATCGCTCCACACCAGTCTCCATTCAGGTCCGACCTTAGACTCCGCCTCCTCCGGCAGAGCCAGCGCTGATTGGCCGAAGGCTGGCCAATGCATTCCTATGCGAATGCAGACTTAGCAGTGCTGAGTCAGTTTTGCTCAACTACACATCTGATGCACACTCGGCACTGCTACATCAGATGTAGCAATCTGATGTAGCAGAGCCGAGGGTGCACTAGAACCCCTGTGCAAACTCAGTTCACGCTAATAGAATGCATTGGCCAGCGCTGATTGGCCAATGCATTCTATTAGCCCGATGAAGTAGAGCTGAATGTGTGTGCTAAGCACACACATTCAGCACTGCTTCATCAAGCCAATACAATGCATTAGCCAGTGCTGATTGGCCAGAGTACGGAATTCGGCCAATCAGCGCTGGCCAATGCATTCTATTAGCCCGATGAAGTAGAGCTGAATGTGTGTGCTAAGCACACACATTCAGCACTGCTTCATCAAGCCAATACAATGCATTAGCCAGTGCTGATTGGCCAGAGTACGGAATTCGGCCAATCAGCGCTGGCTCTGCTGGAGGAGACAGAGTCTAAGGTCGGACCTGAATGGAGACTGGTGTGGAGCGATCTTAGACTCCGCCTCCTCCAGCAGAGCCAGCGCTGATTGGCCGAATTCCGTACTCTGGCCAATCAGCACTGGCTAATGCATTGTATTGGCGTGATGAAGCAGTGCTGAATGTGTGTGCTTAGCACACACATTCAGCTCTACTTCATCGGGCTAATAGAATGCATTGGCCAATCAGCGCTGGCCAATGCATTCTATTAGCGTGAACTGAGTTTGCACAGGGGTTCTAGTGCACCCTCGGCTCTGCTACATCAGATTGCTACATCTGATGTAGCAGTGCCGAGTGTGCATCAGATGTGTAGTTGAGCAAAACTGACTCAGCACTGCTAAGTCTCTGCATTCGCATAGGAATGCATTGGCCAGCCTTCGGCCAATCAGCGCTGGCTCTGCCGGAGGAGGCGGAGTCTAAGGTCGGACCTGAATGGAGACTGGTGTGGAGCGATCTTAGACTCCGCCTCCTCCAGCAGAGCCAGCGCTGATTGGTCGAGTTCCGTACTCTGGCCAATCAGCGCTGGCCAATGCATTCTATTAGCCCGATGAAGTAGAGCTGAATGTGTGTGCTTAGCACACACATTCAGCTCTACTTCATCAGGCTAATAGAATACATTGGCCAATCAGCGCTGGCCAATGCATTCTATTAGCTTGATGAAGCAGAGTGTGCACAAGGGTTCAAGCGCACCCTCGGCTCTGATGTAGCAGAGCTGAGGGTGCACAAGGGTTCAAGTGCACCCTCGGCTCTCCTACATCAGAGCCGAGGGTGCGCTTGAACCCTTGTGCAGCCTCGGCTCTGCTACATCAGAGCCGAGGGTGCGCTTGAACCCTTGTGCACACTCTGCTTCATCAAGCTAATAGAATGCATTGGCCAGCACTGATTGGCCAGAGTACGGAATTCGGCCAATCAGCGCTGGCCAATGCATCCCTATGGGAAAAAGTTTATCTCACAAAAATCACAATTACACACCCGATAGAGCCCCAAAAAGTTATTTTTAATAACATTCCCCCCTAAATAAAGGTTATCCCTAGCTATCCCTGCCTGTACAGCTATCCCTGTCTCATAGTCACAAAGTTCACATTCTCATATGACCCGGATTTGAAATCCACTATTCGTCTAAAATGGAGGTCACCTGATTTCGGCAGCCAATGACTTTTTCCAATTTTTTTCAATGCCCCCAGTGTCGTAGTTCCTGTCCCACCTCCCCTGCGCTGTTATTGGTGCAAAAAAGGCGCCAGGGAAGGTGGGAGGGGAATCGAATTTTGGCGCACTTTACCACGTGGTGTTCGATTCGATTCGAACATGGCGAACACCCTGATATCCGATCGAACATGTGTTCGATAGAACACTGTTCGCTCATCTCTACTAATGATATCTGTTATTGATGTACTAATTTAATGTCAAGAACATAAAAAATTGAACTTTATATCTAGTGATAAAAAAAAAAAAAAATCTGTTTACTGAGACCAATTAAAATCACAATTGTAACTAACCATTGTATCAGCTCTGGCAAGTGTATAATCCCTACAAATTATACATCATTACACACCAATATCAGTTCACTGGGAAGTATAGAATGAAAGTTAGTATTGTGCAAATCCTCTCATAAATTCAATTACAGGATAGGGATACTGTATGTCGGAACAAGGTTCTTGACCAAAAGAGTGCGTAGCACACAAATCAGATAATAGTCACTCCAAAGTCAGTATAATTATAATGTGCAGCCTCCCAACCATAATGGTCTTCATATCCATTTCCCTTCATTTAGTCTTACTGATGTTAATTGCAGTGTCTTATGTATGAATACATTACAGCAAATGGAAACAATGATGGCAATAATGAATCCACATTAGGAGGTGATTGTTACCAACAATACATTAAACACAGCAGAGTTAATAGATATGCATATGTATCCACCGATATCAGCACTGAATGTGAAGCAATGTCATAATAGCCAGACTCTCCACAGGTGGGTATATATATTGTGAGAAGGTGACAGGCAGAGTACTAGAGTCCAGATATATCAGCCCCAGGTTTCTGGCATATGTGTGGTCCAGGGCGGATCTGGAGTAGGCTTCAGCCCAGGTGTAGATAATTGGCTTATTACTGAGCCAGAAAAGGCTGCAGCTCCTGCATTCCAGTGCAATTCCATGAGGTGAAAGGAGGTGTATGGTTTTGTCCTGTAACCCTGAGTCCAGTGAGACAATATTGTGCTTGCTTTGATCGTGTGGGTGGAAGTAAGCCACACATATAGTTAGGTTATCAGTTCTGTTTAGTTAGTTGCTCAGATGAGCAGGTTTTTTATTTTGTTTTGCTCATTTTTTTGCCTGAAGTCAAGGTTTATTTATTTTCCTGTTTTTTTTTAAATAAACCAGTTTGCTGCATATTCTGTATCCCTGTCTTGACTGTTTGGGTCAAGTTTCATGTAGGCATTTGCGCTGCAAGCACACAAACCCCATTATAGTCTATGGGGTCCGTGTGCTTTTACAGCACAGCGTTTGCAATTGCATTTGTATTTTGTTCGGGGGTCTCCATGCAGACTCTCCTCAGACAGAATACAAAAGCAGATGTGAACACGGCATAACACCCGTAGAGGAGAATGTGAGTCTTTTCTTGAGATGACATAGATTTAGTCTTTAGTTTTGGATAACTAGCATTCATATAGATGTGTTCTTTCTTCCTCATATTCTTGGCTAGACATATTTAAATACTGTATGACAATCATAATTTAGGCTAAGGTTTCACGTAGTGAAAAAAAAAAAAACACTGTAAGGAAAAAAGTAGCTCAATTGCATTGTATTTTTTTCCTGCATTTTTCTCAGATTTTTTTCCTTCCACTTTTAGGGAAGATACTTGTTATTCCCCAGCTAAAATTAACATGTTATGTTTTTTTTTGTTTGTTTGTTTTTTTGTTTTTTTTTAAACAGCTTTTCAGCAGCTCTTTTTTTCTGTAATGTGTGGAAGAAATTAACCAAAATTTCATTCAATTTACTTGTACTATAAAACACAGCATTTTATTTCCACAGCATTCCTGCAATTTTGGGATATTTAAGCAATGTTTTCTCAGAACAACATTGCTCTAACTATCCAATTTGTGTCTATGTGTGAGGACTTTTGTTATGTTGTGATATTGTGTTAAATTGGATCCAAGACAAATTGGAACCTTTAAACAAATTGGAAATCAGTTGAATGCAAACGCATCTTTAATATTGGCCCTAAATCTGGAATCTGGAATCTGGAGATTAGTTGAATGTGAACATATCTTTAGTACTGACTAAGGTTGAGCGATTCGGATCAGAAATTTTCGTATTCTGATCGGCGATCGAGTAAACTTTACGATCGCGATCGGAATTCCGATCCCGATCTTTTCGGGCGGGATCGAGATCGGGGCTTATTTCCCACAATGCTTGGCTACTTGGATACTTGCGAACTTGGCTCAACTTACCTGCACAGAAGTGCTGCCCTCTTCTGGTCCAGTCCTCTCTCCTTCACAGGCCTTCAGAGTGCCCCGCCCCCACCTCCCTAGACTAGTATTATAGAGATGCTGGGAGAAGGTGGGGCTTGTGGCTTAGGAGAGTGTGGACGGGTACTGGGAGGGGAGACATCAGTGATGCACTCACATCTCCCCGCCCTGTACCCGCCCCACACTCTCCTAAGAAGAAGAACTGGGAGCGGCAGTGGAACTTTGCAGGTAAGCGGACACCAGGGGGGATTTTTTTTAATCACTACACAGCGTGGAGTCCAAAAATTGTTTCAATTTTTGGACTACATGTTGTGTAGTTAATAGGGGCGTTTTTAAAATATGATCTCAGATTATTAAAAAAATCCCATTGACTTGCATTGGGATCGGGATCAGGTTCGAATGTAAAATGATCGGAAATCAGATTTTAAAAATGATCCTGAAATTTCAAGATCGGCTCAACCCTAGTACTGACCCTAAAAATTTCTTGAGTAAATTATAATTATTCACTACTGTGTTAAAGGTCTCGAATAAATTTAATGCTATTTACACTTCTTTGCTTTTTCATATTACCAATTTAATATTCTATTTAATAGTATTTTACAGCATAAAAAACAACAGCAATATTATTTTATGATGCTTTGCTCCCCATGGACTTTGATCGCGGAACATAACATGGAAGAAAACTGTTTATATAATAGAAATTTAGCAATATAGTAAATATAAATATACAGTAAATATAATCATTCCCAAATATAAGCCTCCAAAATAGTACAACATTAGGGAGTCATACATAAATATGGATAACAATAAAAGAATCAATTAATCAATTGATATTGATAAAAGAATCTATATAAAAAAGGACAATGACAAGAGCATGTTACAAGATGGGTGTAGCTGGGTTTACAAGAAAAAGTTACAAAAATCTTCAAAATAAAACAAAACATTATTTAATAAAATTAGAAAAGAAAAATCTGGAAACCATACATTTTATTTATTTTACTCAAATAGTTATCTGAATTACATTATACTATGCAAAACAAACATTATACAATGGTCACACACAGTATTGCTACTATGTTAAAATAACGCGGTTATACAATGCCTCTATGCTGTTGAATAGTGGTTGAAGTTCACATACCTTAACATGGACTCTGTTTCTTGAAGTGCCTTCCTGGGTTGAATGTGTTGGACTATTTATGTTGTATAATGCCGACTTTTCTGCCATGTGAACTAGCCCTTAGAGTCCAGAGGCGCTACTCCAGTTGGTGACTGTGCTAGTACCTAGGCCAAGTGAGATGAGGCATCTGGTGAGTCCAGCAGCAAAAGGGAGAAGAACAAAGGCTAATTTGAGAGCTATGTGCAAACAGCAGAGCAGAGACGTGGCTTGTGGAAGTCCCGAGCTTATAGCAGGTGACCATTGACTGGAGTGAGCGACAAAGTCTGGCAAGTACCAAGAAGTCCATGACCTGGATGTCCAAGCCTGGGGAACATTAGAACCAATGCTCCGTAGCCAGCGAAACAGGGAAAATTAACTAAGGTTGGTAACTGAATGTTAAAGATGGGAAGGAGCCACTCACTATCTACTGCAGTGGTAAACATGAGGGACCAAAGAGTGTATAGCTAATATTGATAAGAATTTGAAAAACGGACAGAAAACCCCATAGCAACACATTACAGCACTTCTTTCTTTTTCAAAAGCTCTAAAAAAGGTGAAAACTGTACAGAGATTGTATACTATAAATAGTAATGCCATAAGGCACCCACAAGAGTTAACTGTAATATTTCTGGTAGTCTAGAGCAGTGACTTCCTTCAAAATCATCAAGTCTCTATAGTGTTCAGTACTAGAGATGAGCGAACAGTGTTCTATCGAACTCATGTTCGATCGGATATTAGGCTGTTCGGCATGTTCAAATCGAATCGAACACCGCGTGGTAAAGTGCGCCATTACTCGATTCCCCTCCCACCTTCCCTGGCGCCTTTTTTGCTCCAATAACAGCGCAGGGTAGGTGGGACAGGAACTACGACACCGGTGACGTTGAGAAAAGTAGGCAAAACCCATTGGCTGCCGAAAACATGTGACCTCTAATTTAAAAGAACAGCGCCGCCCAGGTTCGCGTCATTCTGAGCTTGCAATTCACCGAGGACGGAGGTTTCCGTCCAGCTAGCTAGGGCTTAGATTCTGGGTAGGCAGGGACAGGCTAGGATAGGAAGGAGAAGACAACCACAACAGCTCTTGTAAGAGCTAAATTCCAGGGAGAAGCTTGTCAGTGTAACGTGGCACCGACGGGCTCAATCGCCGCAACCCAGCTTTCCCAGGATCCTGAATGGAATACACTGTCAGTGTATTCCCGTATACCCGATATATACCCCGATACCCGTTCCAACGGTGTGCCCCCCCACCTTCACCCCAGAAATACCCTGCAAGTCCCCTAGCAATAGAATTGGGACTATATACACCCACAATTTTTACTACTGGTATACAGTGCCATTGTCTGACTGGGAATTCAAAGAATATATTGGGGTTATAAATACCCTCATTTCTTGCTACTGCCATATAGTGCCAGTTTCTGACTGGTAATTCAAAGAATATATTGGGGTTACGTGCACCCACAATTTTTACTACTGGTATACAGTGCCATTGTCTGACTGGGAATTCAAAGAATATATTGGGAATACAAATACCCTCATTTCTTGCTACTGCCATATAGTGCCAGTTTCTGACTGGTAATTCAAAGAATATATTGGGGTTACGTGCACCCACAATTTTTACTACTGGTATACAGTGCCATTGTCTGACTGGGAATTCAAAGAATATATTGGGGTTATAAATACCCTCATTTCTTGCTACTGCCATATAGTGCCAGTTTCTGACTGGTAATTCAAAGAATATATTGGGGTTACGTGCACCCACAATTTTTACTACTGGTATACAGTGCCATTGTCTGACTGGGAATTCAAAGAATATATTGGGAATACAAATACCCTCATTTCTTGCTACTGCCATATAGTGCCAGTGTCTGATTGGGAATTCAAAGAATATATTGGGGTTACGTGCACCCACAATTTTTACTACTGGTATACAGTGCCATTGTCTGACTGGGAATTCAAAGAATATATTGGGAATACAAATACCCTCATTTCTTGCTACTGCCATATAGTGCCAGTTTCTGACTGGTAATTCAAAGAATATATTGGGGTTACGTGCACCCACAATTTTTACTACTGGTATACAGTGCCATTGTCTGACTGGGAATTCAAAGAATATATTGGGGTTATAAATACCCTCATTTCTTGCTACTGCCATATAGTGCCAGTTTCTGACTGGTAATTCAAAGAATATATTGGGGTTACGTGCACCCACAATTTTTACTACTGGTATACAGTGCCATTGTCTGAATGGGAATTCAAAGAATATATTGGGAATACAAATACCCTCATTTCTTGCTACTGCCATATAGTGCCAGTTTCTGACTGGTAATTCAAAGAATATATTGGGGTTACGTGCACCCACAATTTTTACTACTGGTATACAGTGCCATTGTCTGACTGGGAATTCAAAGAATATATTGGGAATACAAATACCCTCATTTCTTGCTACTGCCATATAGTGCCAGTTTCTGACTGGTAATTCAAAGAATATATTGGGGTTACGTGCACCCACAATTTTTACTACTGGTATACAGTGCCATTGTCTGACTGGGAATTCAAAGAATATATTGGGAATACAAATACCCTCATTTCTTGCTACTGCCATATAGTGCCAGTTTCTGACTGGTAATTCAAAGAATATATTGGGGTTACGTGCACCCACAATTTTTACTACTGGTATACAGTGCCATTGTCTGACTGGGAATTCAAAGAATATATTGGGAATACAAATACCCTCATTTCTTGCTACTGCCATATAGTGCCAGTGTCTGACTGGGAATTCAAAGAATATATTGGGGTTACGTGCACCCACAATTTTTACTACTGGTATACAGTGCCATTGTCTGACTGGGAATTCAAAGAATATATTGGGAATACAAATACCCTCATTTCTTGCTACTGCCATATAGTGCCAGTGTCTGACTGGGAATTCAAAGAATATATTGGGGTTACGTGCACCCACAATTTTTACTACTGGTATACAGTGCCATTGTCTGACTGGGAATTCAAAGAATATATTGGGAATACAAATACCCTCATTTCTTGCTACTGCCATATAGTGCCAGTTTCTGACTGGTAATTCAAAGAATATATTGGGGTTACGTGCACCCACAATTTTTACTACTGGTATACAGTGCCATTGTCTGACTGGGAATTCAAAGAATATATTGGGAATACAAATACCCTCATTTCTTGCTACTGCCATATAGTGCCAGTGTCTGATTGGGAATTCAAAGAATATATTGGGGTTACGTGCACCCACAATTTTTACTACTGGTATACAGTGCCATTGTCTGACTGGGAATTCAAAGAATATATTGGGAATACAAATACCCTCATTTCTTGCTACTGCCATATAGTGCCAGTTTCTGACGGGAATTCAAAGAATATATTGGGGTTACGTGCACCCACAATTTTTACTACTGGTATACAGTGCCATTGTCTGACTGGGAATTCAAAGAATATATTGGGAATACAAATACCCTCATTTCTTGCTACTGCCATATAGTGCCAGTGTCTGACTGGGAATTCAAAGAATATATTGGGGTTACGTGCACCCACAATTTTTACTACTGGTATACAGTGCCATTGTCTGACTGGGAATTCAAAGAATATATTGGGAATACAAATACCCTCATTTCTTGCTACTGCCATATAGTGCCAGTGTCTGACTGGGAATTCAAAGAATATATTGGGGTTACGTGCACCCACAATTTTTACTACTGGTATACAGTGCCATTGTCTGACTGGGAATTCAAAGAATATATTGGGAATACAAATACCCTCATTTCTTGCTACTGCCATATAGTGCCAGTTTCTGACTGGTAATTCAAAGAATATATTGGGGTTACGTGCACCCACAATTTTTACTACTGGTATACAGTGCCATTGTCTGACTGGGAATTCAAAGAATATATTGGGAATACAAATACCCTCATTTCTTGCTACTGCCATATAGTGCCAGTGTCTGACTGGGAATTCAAAGAATATATTGTGGTTACGTGCACCCACAATTTTTACTACTGGTATACAGTGCCATTGTCTGACTGGGAATTCAAAGAATATATTGGGGTTATAAATACCCTCATTTCTTGCTACTGCCATATAGTGCCAGTTTCTGACTGGTAATTCAAAGAATATATTGTGGTTACGTGCACCCACAATTTTTACTACTGGTATACAGTGCCATTGTCTGACTGGGAATTCAAAGAATATATTGGGAATACAAATACCCTCATTTCTTGCTACTGCCATATAGTGCCAGTGTCTGACTGGGAATTCAAAGAATATATTGGGGTTACGTGCACCCACAATTTTTACTACTGGTATACAGTGCCATTGTCTGACTGGGAATTCAAAGAATATATTGGGGTTATAAATACCCTCATTTCTTGCTACTGCCATATAGTGCCAGTTTCTGACTGGTAATTCAAAGAATATATTGGGGTTACGTGCACCCACAATTTTTACTACTGGTATACAGTGCCATTGTCTGACTGGGAATTCAAAGAATATATTGGGAATACAAATACCCTCATTTCTTGCTACTGCCATATAGTGCCAGTGTCTGACTGGGAATTCAAAGAATATATTGGGGTTACGTGCACCCACAATTTTTACTACTGGTATACAGTGCCATTGTCTGACTGGGAATTCAAAGAATATATTGGGAATACAAATACCCTCATTTCTTGCTACTGCCATATAGTGCCAGTTTCTGACTGGTAATTCAAAGAATATATTGGGGTTACGTGCACCCACAATTTTTACTACTGGTATACAGTGCCATTGTCTGACTGGGAATTCAAAGAATATATTGGGAATACAAATACCCTCATTTCTTGCTACTGCCATATAGTGCCAGTTTCTGACTGGTAATTCAAAGAATATATTGGGGTTACGTGCACCCACAATTTTTACTACTGGTATACAGTGCCAATTTCTAACTAGGAATTCAAAATGCGCAAGGCTCCCGGAAAGGGACGTGGACGAGGCCGTGGGCGAGGTCGGGGGAATGGTTCTGGGGAGCAAGGTAGCAGTGAAGCCACAGGGCGTCCCGTGCCTACTCCTGTGGGGCAGCAAGCATTGCGCCACTCCACAGTGCCAGGGTTGCTTGCCACATTAACTAAACTGCAGGGTACAAACCTTAGTAGGCCCGAGAACCAGGAACAGGTCTTGCAATGGCTGTCAGAGAACGCTTACAGCACATTGTCCAGCAGCCAGTCAGACTCTGCCTCCTCTCCTCCTATTACCCAACAGTCTTGTCTTCCTTCCTCCCAAAATTCCGAAGCTTTACAGAACAATAACCCAAACTGTCCCTGCTCCCCAGAGCTGTTCTCCGCTCCTTTCATTGTCCCTCAACCTGCCTCTCCACGTCACGATTCCACGAACCTAACAGAGGAGCATCTGTGTCCAGATGCTCAAACACTAGAGTCTCCTCCATCTCCGTTCGATTTGGTGGTGGATGACCAGCAACCCACCCTCATCGACGATGATGTGACGCAGTTGCCGTCAGGGCATCCAGTTGACCGGCGCATTGTGCGGGAGGAGGAGATGAGACAGGAGTTGGAAGAGGAAGTGGTGGATGATGAGGACACTGACCCGACCTGGACAGGGGGGATGTCAAGCGGGGAAAGTAGTGTGGATGTTGAGGCAGGTGCAGCACCAAAAAGGGTAGCTAGAGGCAGAGGCAGAGGTCAGCAGCTTAGGCGAAGCCAGGCCACACCCGGAATCTCCCAAGATGTTCCAGTTCGTACCCAGCCCCGAAAAACTCCCACCTCGAGGGCACGTTTCTCGAAGGTGTGGAGTTTTTTCAAGGAATGCGCTGAGGACAGATATAGTGTTGTCTGCACAATTTGCCTCTCGAAATTGATTAGGGGCTCTGAGAAGAGCAACCTGTCCACCACTTCAATGCGCCGTCATTTGGAATCCAAGCACTGGAATCAGTGGCAGGCAGCAACGGCAGGACAAAGGCCGCCTGCCGTTCACGCCACTGCCACTGCCTCTGCCACTGCCTCTGCCTCTGCCACTGCCACTACTGACTGTGCTGGCGATGCACTCCAGAGGACGAGCCAGGACACCACTTCATCTGCCTCCGCCACTTTGTTGACTTCTACCTCATCCTCCCCTGGTCCTGTCTTATCTCCTTCTCCTGCACCATCAAAGGCACCATCAGGCGTTTCTTTACAACAACCCACCATCTCTCAGACATTGGAGCGGCGGCAGAAATACACTGCTAACCACCCACACGCGCAAGCCTTGAACGCCAACATCGCTAAACTGCTGGCCCAGGAGATGTTGGCGTTCCGGCTTGTTGAAACTCCCGCCTTCCTGGACCTGATGGCAACTGCGGCACCTCGCTATGCCGTCCCTAGCCGTCACTACTTCTCCCGGTGTGCCGTCCCCGCCTTGCACCAGCACGTGTCACTCAACATCAGGCGGGCCCTTAGTTCCGCGCTTTGCACAAAGGTCCACTTGACCACCGACGCGTGGACAAGTGCATGCGGACAGGGACGCTACATTTCACTGACGGCACACTGGGTGAATGTAGTTGAGGCTGGGACTGCTTCCCAAACTGGCCCGGTGTACCTCGTCTCCCCGCCTAACATTCCTGGCAGGGACACGAGAAGAACACCCCCCTCCTCCTCCTCCTCTACCGCCTCCTCCTCCGCCACCGCCTCCTCCTCCGCCACCGCCTCCTCCTCCGCTGTTAGATTGACCCCAGCTACGAGTTGGAAACGTTGCAGCACTGGCGTTGGTAGACGTCAGCAGGCTGTGCTGAAGCTGATCAGCTTGGGGGACAGACAGCACACTGCCTCCGAGGTGAGGGATGCCCTCCTCGATGAGACGGCAATATGGTTTGAGCCGCTGCACCTGGGCCCAGGCATGGTCGTTTGTGATAACGGCCGGAACCTGGTAGCAGCTCTGGAGCTTGCCGGACTCCAACATGTTCCATGCCTGGCCCACGTCTTCAACCTAGTGGTGCAACGTTTCCTAAAGAGCTACCCCAATGTTCCAGAGCTACTGGTGAAAGTGCGGCGCATGTGCGCCCACTTTCGCAAGTCGACAGTAGCCGCTGCTAGCTTAAAATCTCTCCAGCAACGCCTGCATGTGCCACAACACCGGCTTTTGTGCGACGTCCCCACACGCTGGAACTCAACGTTTCAGATGTTGAATAGAGTGGTTGAGCAGCAGAGACCTTTGATGGAATACCAGCTACAAAACCCTATGGTGCCACAAAGTCAGCTGCCTCAGTTTCACATCCATGAGTGGCCATGGATGAGAGACCTTTGTGACATCCTACGGGTCTTTGAGGAGTCCACAAGGAGGGTGAGCTCTGAGGATGCGATGGTGAGCCTTACAATCCCGCTCTTGTGTGTTCTGAGAGAATCCCTGATTGACATCAGGGATAACTCAGATCACACAGAGGAGTTAGGGATAGCATCCGATCCGTCACAGCTGGAGAGTAGGTCCACACATCTGTCCGCTTCACTGCGTTTAATGGAGGAGGAGGAGGAGGAGGAAGAAGAGTTGTCCGATGATGTGATGGTGATACAGGAGGCTTCCGGGCAACTTCGAATCGTCCCATTGTTGCAGCGCGGATGGGTAGACATGGAGGATGAGGAGGAAATGGAGATTGAACTTTCCGGTGGGGCCAGAGGAGTCATGCCAACTAACACTGTGGCAGACATGGCTGAGTTCATGTTGGGGTGCTTTACAACCGACAAGCGTATTGTCAAAATCATGGAGGACAACCAGTACTGGATCTTTGCTATCCTTGACCCCCGGTATAAAAACAACATCTCGTCTTTTATTCCGGTAGAGGGGAGGGCCAATCGCATCAATGCTTGCCACAGGCAATTGGTGCAGAATATGATGGAGATGTTTCCAGCATGTGACGTTGGCGGCAGGGAGGGCAGTTCCTCCAGTAGGCAACCAAGTTCTCACCGGTCCACACAAACGAGGGGCACACTGTCTAAGGTCTGGGACACCTTGATGGCACCCCCTCGCCAAAGTGCCGCCACGGAGGGTCCTAGTGTCACCAGGCGTGAGAAGTATAGGCGCATGTTGCGGGAATACCTTTCCGACCACAGCCCTGTCCTCTCCGACCCCTCTGCGCCCTACACGTATTGGGTGTCGAAGTTGGACCTGTGGCTTGAACTTGCCCTATATGCCTTGGAGGTGCTGTCCTGTCCTGCCGCCAGCGTCCTATCTGAGAGGGTGTTCAGTGCAGCCGGTGGCATCATCACTGACAAGCGCACCCGTCTGTCAGCTGAGAGTGCCGACCGGCTCACTTTGATAAAAATGAACCACCACTGGGTAGAGCCGTCATTTTTGTGCCCACCTGTGTAAAGCACCCCAACATGAAACTCCATGTCTGTACTCAACCTCTCCAATTCCTCCGCATCCTCATACTCATCCACCATAAGCGTTGCACAATTCTGCTAATACTAGGCTCCCTCCACCCTGATTTCCCCCAACTCTGCTGGTTAGAGGCTCCCTCCACCCTGATTTCCACCAACTCTGCTGGTTAGAGGCTCCCTCCACCATGAATTTGCCCAAACTGGGCTTTTTAGAGGCTCCCTCCACCATGAATTGGTCCAAACTGGGGGTTTTAGAGGCTCCCTCCACCATGAATTGGTCCAAACTGGGCTGTTTAGCGGCTCCCTCCACCATTAATTGGTCCAAACTGGGCTGGTTAGAGGCTCCCTCCACCATGAATTTGCCCAAACTGGGCTGTTTAGAGGCTCCCTCCACCATGAATTTGCCCAAACTGGGCTGGTTAGAGGCTCCCTCCACCATGAATTGGTCCAAACTGGGGTTTTTAGAGGCTCCCTCCACCATGAATTGGTCCAAACTGGGGTTTTTAGAGGCTCCCTTCACCATGAATTGGTCCAAACTGGGCTGTTTAGCGGCTCCCTCCACCATTAATTGGTCCAAACTGGGCTGGTTAGAGGCTCCCTCCACCATGAATTTGCCGAAACTGGGCTGTTTAGAGGCTCCCTCCACCATGAATTTGCCCAAACTGGGCTGGTTAGAGGCTCCCTCCACCATGAATTGGTCCAAACTGGGGTTTTTAGAGGCTCCCTCCACCATGAATTGGTCCAAACTTGGCTGTTTAGAGGCTCCCTCCACCATTAATTGGTCCAAACTGGGCTGGTTAGAGGCTCCCTCCACCATGAATTGGTCCAAACTGGGTTTTTTAGAGGCTCCCTCCACCATGAATTTGCCCAAACTGGGCTGTTTAGAGGCTCCCTCCACCATGAATGGGTCCAAACTGGGCTGGTTAGAGGCTCCCTCCACCATGAATTTCCCAAAACTTGGCTGTTTAGAGGCTCCCTCCACCATTAATTGGTCCAAACTGGGCTGGTTAGAGGCTCCCTCCACCATGAATTTGCCCAAACTGGGCTGTTTAGAGGCTCCCTCCACCATGAATTGGTCCAAACTGGGTTTTTTAGAGGCTCCCTCCACCATGAATTGGTCCAAACTGGGCTGTTTAGAGGCTCCCTCCACCATGAATTTGCCCAAACTGGGCTGGTTAGAGGCTCCCTCCACCATGAATTGGTCCAAACTTTGCTGGTTAGAAGCTCCCTCCACCATGAATTTGCCCAAACTGGGCTGTTTAGAGGCTCCCTCCACCATGAATTGGTCCAAACTGGGTTTTTTAGAGGCTCCCTCCACCATGAATTGGTCCAAACTGGGCTGTTTAGAGGCTCCCTCCACCATGAATTTGCCCAAACTGGGCTGGTTAGAGGCTCCCTCCACCATTAATTGGTCCAAACTGGGCTGGTTAGAGGCTCCCTCCACCATGAATTTGCCCAAACTGGGCTGTTTAGAGGCTCCCTCCACCATGAATTTGCCCAAACTGGGCTGTTTAGAGGCTCCCTCCACCATGAATTTGCCCAAACTGGGCTGGTTAGAGGCTCCCTCCACTATGAATTGGTCCAAACTGGGTTTTTTAGAGGCTCCCTCCACCATGAATTTGCCCAAACTGGGCTGGTTAGAGGCTCCCTCCACCATGAATTGGTCCAAACTGGGTTTTTTAGAGGCTCCCTCCACCATGAATTTGCCCAAACTGGGCTGGTTAGAGGCTCCCTCCACCATGAATTGGTCCAAACTGGGTTTTTTAGAGGCTCCCTCCACCATGAATTTGCCCACACTGGGCTGGTTAGAGGCTCCCTCCACCATGAATTGGTCCAAACTGGGGTTTTTAGAGGCTCCCTCCACCATGAATTGGTCCAAACTGGGGTTTTTAGAGGCTCCCTCCACCATGAATTTGCCCAAACTCGGGTGTTTAGAGGCTCCCTCCACCATGAATTTGCCCAAACTCTGCTGGTTAGAGGCTCAATCCACCCTGATTTTCAAAACAAATGTTGGTGCCAACCTCAACTTACTACAAGGGCCAAATTCACTGCTGGTGACAAGCTCTCCTCACTGCAAGTGCCAAATACTTATGTTTCAAGGTGTTTTCCTACTGTCAGAGATGTGGTATTGAGTGTGTAAAGTGTGTAGTTGTTAGGCTGTGATGTTGGGGTAATAGAGGGTCTTTGGTGTGTTAGATGCCCCCAGACATGCTTCCCCTGCTGTCCCAGTGTCATTCCAGAGGTGTTGGCATCATTTCCTGGGGTGTCATAGTGGACTTGGTGACCCTCCAGACACGGATTTGGGTTTCCCCCTTAACGAGTATCTGTTCCCCATAGACTATAATGGGGTTCGAAACCCATTCGAACACACGAACATTGAGCGGCTGTTCGAATCGAATTTCGAACCTCGAACATTTTAGTGTTCGCTCATCTCTATTCAGTACAAATGAACTGTGCCTGAATATTCGATTGACAGGGAAGCACAATTTTCTTCAAACGCACTCAGGTTACAGCTGGGGGTCCCAGGTGGGGGCTGGGTACCATGGGGGTTTAACTATACAGAATCATGAGGGATTAACTACAGGGAATTTGAATTCCTTATCACCTCAATGGTTGCTGCTAGCAGGAAATAGAGGATCTGGCAGAAAGTCTTTTTTCCAAGTAGCTGAATAGTTTCAAGAAGATAAAAAAGAACATTTTCTTCTAATTGCAGAAACCACCAATTGCTGAAATTAGCTCAATAGGAGGTTTCTGTAAAGGAAGATGAGACAAAAGAGACCTCCCAGAGTACATATAAAAGATAGAGATGATCAAACAGTAAAATATTCGATATTCAATATTTGTTTTGAATAGCCCCTCAATATTCGACTATTCCAACGAATATCGAACCCCATTATAGTCTATGGGGAAAAATGCTTGTTTCAGGGGATCCCACTCTTCGACTCAGAAGAGTCACCAAGTCCACTATGACACCCCAGGAAATGATGCCAACAGCCTGGAATGCAACTGGGACAGCAGGGGAAGCATGTCTGGGGGCATCTAACATTGTGATATCAGCTTGTGATATGTGGGAGCTGACTTTTTCCCATAGGAATGCATTGACCAGCATTGATTGGCCAAATGCCATACAGAGTACAGCATTCGGCCAATCAACGCTGGTTCTGCCGGAGGCTCATCAGTGAGGAGGCGGAGTCTAAGATCGGACCAGAATGGAGACTGCTGTGGACCGATCTTAGAGTCCACCTCCTCAGGCAGAACCAGCGTTGATTGCCCTGAATGTTGTACTCTGTATGGCATTCGGCCAATCAACGCTAGTCAATGCATTCCTATGCCGAGATGTAGCAGAGCTGACCGTGCGCTCAGCTCGACTACACCAGAGATGCAGCCGAGCTCAGCGCATGGCCAGCACTGCTACACCGGAGATGAAGCAGAGCTGGCCCTGCACTCAGCTTGGCTACACCGGAGATGCAGCCGAGCTCAGCACACGGCCAACACTGCTACACTGGAGATGAAGCAGAGCTGGCCGTGCTCTCAGTTCGACTACACCGGAGATCGAGCTCAGCGCACGGCCAGCTCTGCTACACCAGAGATGAAGCAGAGCTGGCCGTGCTCTGAGCTCTGCTACACCGAAGATGTATCAGAGCTGAGTGTGCGCTGAACCCTGCTGCACACTCATCTCTGCTGCATCAGAGATGTAGCAAAGCTGAGTGTGCACTGAACCCTGCTGCACACTCATCTCTGCTGCATCAGAGATGTAGCAGAGCTGAGTGTGTGCTGAACCCTGCTGCACACTCAGCTCTGCTACATCTGAGATGCAGCAGGGTTCAGCCCACACTCAGCTCTGCTGCATCTATGGTGTGTGTGCTGAGCTCTGCTGCTTCTCCGGTGTAGCAGAGCTGTGTCAGCACTGCTACATCTGAGATCAGACCACAATGGAAACTGCTGTGGACCGATCTTAAACTCTGCCTCCTCCGGCAGAACCAGAGTTGATTGGCTGAATCAACTGTACTCTGTATGGCATTCGGTCAATCAACGCTGGTCAATGCATTCCTATGGGAAAAAGTCAGCTCACGCATATCGCAAGCTGACAGGGATCCCGACGAGATAGAGCCCCAAAGAGCTGGGTGGGTAACATTCCCACCTAAATAAAGGTAATCCCTAGCTAACCCTGCCAGTACATCTATCCCTGTCTCACAGTCACATAGTTCACAGTCTCAAATTAACTGAATGTTAAATCCACCATTCGTATAAATTGGAGGTCACCTGATTTCAGGAGCCAATTACTTTTTCCGATTTTTTTTTTCGATGCCTCCGTTGTCGTAGTTCCTGTCCCACCTCCCCTGCACAGTTATTGGTGCAAAAAAAGTACCAGGGAAGGTGGGAGGGGATACGAATTTTTACTGCGTTTGCCTCGTGGTATTCGATTGGAATCGAATACCTCAAACGGCCTGATATTCAAATGAATATCTGTTCGATCAAACAGTGTTCACTCATCTCTAATAAAAGACCCTTTTCCCCCTTTCCATTTGCATGGTCAATTCTTCTTGAATTATTATTATTTTATAGAGATGAGCAAACAGTGAAATATTCGATATTCGTTATTCGATTTGAATAGCCGCTCAATATTCGACTATTCGAATGAATATCGAACCCCATTATAGTCTATGGGGAAAAATGATTCATTTCAGGGGAATCCACAATTCGAATCAGGAGGGTCCCCAAGTCCACTATGACACCTCAGCAAATGATGACAACACCTCTGGAATGCAACTGGGACAGCATGGGAAGCATGCCTGGGGGCATCTAACAAGCCCAAGTGAGTTGAGCCTTGCACCAGCATGTGTCCCGTAACATCAGGCGGTCCCTATGTTCTGAGCTTTGCACAAAGTTCCACTTGACCACCAACGCGTGGACAAGTGCATGCGGCCAGGGACGCTACATCTCAATCACGGCACAATGGCTGAATGTAGTTGAGTCTGGGACCGGGTCGCAAACTGTGGCGACCTTCCTTGTCTCCCCGCCCAATATTCCTGGCAGGCATGCTGAAACACCACCCTCCTCCACTGTTAAATCGACCCCAGCTACGAGCTGGAAATGCTGCAACACTGGCGTGGGGAGACGTCAGCAGGCCGTGCTGAAGCTCATCAGCTTGGGGGACAAACAGCACACTGCCTCCGAGGTGAGGGATGCCATCCTGGATGATATGGCAATATGTTTTTCCCCGCTGCCCCTGGGGCCAGGAATTTTTGTCGTGTGTGATAATGGACTGAACCTGGTAGTGGCTCTGGAGCTTACCAGCTTCCAATATGATCCATGCCTGACCCACGTTTTCAACTTATTGGTGCAAAGGTTCTTTGAAACCTACACCATTGTGCCTGATATACTTGTCAAAGTGTGGCCATTTTCGTGAGTGAAAAGTAGCCTCTGCTAGGCTGAAAACATTAAGAGACTCCTGTAATCTTCGCACCGTTGCCTGGTGGAGGAAGACGAGGGGGATGAAGTGGCATCCCACACGAGGCTTGAGGGTGAAGTTCAGTGCATCCCATTGCTTCAGCACAGATGGTCTGAAGGGGAGTGGAAAATGGAGAAAATGGAGAGTGACCCTTACAGTTGGGGGCAGCGAAGTCAAACAATACTGGATTGAACAAAAAATTGGGTTGAGCTTATATAGCTTGACTGAATTGCTGTGTATCCCAGGTAGGTTTTGGGGGATACAGCATTAAAAAATTGGATTGAGCTTATATAGCATGACTGAATTGCTGTGCATCACACTTAGCTTTTGGGGGGTAGACCCTTAAAAATTGGATTGAGCTGATATAGCCTGATTGAATTGCTGTGTCTCCACTTAGCTTTGGGGGGTACAGCATGGGAAAGCTGGATGTTGTGTATATAGACTGACTGAATTGCTGTGTATACCACTTAGCTTTGGGGGGTACAGCATTAAAAATAGGTTTGACCATACATGGACTGAATGAGCGGCTCTTTCTCACTTAGCTTTGGGGGGTACAGCATGGGAAAGCTGGATGTTGCGTATATGGAATGAATGAATTATTGTGTATACCACTTAGCTTTGGGGGGTACAGCATTAAAAACAGGTTTGACTATACATGGTCTGACTGAATGGCTCTGTCTCCCACTTAGCTTTGGGGGAGTACAGCATTAAAAACAGGTTTGACCATACATGGACTGAATGAACGGCTGTCTCCCACTTAGCTTTGGAGGGTACAGTGGAGGTAAGCTGGATGTTGCATATATGGACTGAATTAATGGCTGTGTCCCCCACTTAGCTTTGGGGGACACAGCATTAAAAACAGGTTTGACCATACAAAGTGTGACTGAATTTCTGTGTATCCCACTTAGGTTTTGGGGTTACACACCATGGCTATCTGGATTGAGCATACATAGCCGGACCTAATTGCTCTGTATCCCTGTTTTGGGGGGACACACCGTGGAACGCTGGGTTGAGCGTATTTATCTGGACTGAATTGCTCTGTATCTCTGTTATGGAGGCACACCCTGTGGAAAGCTGGGTTGAGCTTATTTATCTGGACAGAATTGCTCTGTATCCCTGTTATGGGGGGGGCACCACCTGCAAAGCTGGGTTGAGCGTATATCGCTGGACTGAATTGCTCTGTATCCCTGTTAGGTGTTTGGTGAGACACCGCTGGCAAAGCTGGGTTGAGCGTATATCACTGGACTGAATTTCTCTGTATCCCACTTTGGCATTTGGGGACACACACCATGAAAAGCCGGACTGAGTGTCTATCGACTCCTGTCCCTGCAGTATATAGCTCTGAAAAGAGCTGTTGTTCTTCCGTTTTTCCCTGCCTAGCTGAAGCTATTCCCTATCTAGCCCTCAGCAGCGCCTCTGTCCCTATGTCTCAAAGCTGGAAAATGAATCAAAGATGGCAGCCGATGTTCTTTTAAATCAGAGGTCACATGTTTTCTTCAGCCAATGGGTTTTTTCAATTTTTTTCACTGCCTCCATTGTCGTAGTTCCTGTCTCACCTCCCCTGCACAGTTATTGGTGCAAAAAAAGCGCCAGGGCAGGTGGGAGGGGACATGAATTTTTACTGCGTATGCATCGTGGTATTCGATTGCAAATGAATACCTCAAACGGCCTGATATTCGATCGAATAACTATTCGATCGAACGGCATTCGCTCATCTCTATTATTTTATTTTTCTTGTGTCCCTATAACTTTACTTTTCACAGTTGAATATTCCCTATATTAACTTTTTGACAAGACCACATTCCCATCTACAAAATATACTAAACTATTGTTTTAGTACTTGTAACTAGAGATGGGAAATTCAGTATGTAACAAACCAGATTCAACCCAAATATTCCGAATTTTTCGAATTTTAACTAAACTCAACAAATTGTGATTTGCTTTGGACTAACAAGAATGGACACGCTACGAAAAAATTAATTCCACTAAAACTTTGGTTTCATCTGAGCAGAGCATCTTCTTCCGAATTTCCTGCATCCCCTATTATACAGTATCCCCTTCACACAGTATTATACCCTATAGTGGCCCCTGCACACACTATGATGCCCCATTGTGTCTCCTGCACACAGTATTATGCCCCATAATATCCCCTACTCACAGTATTATGTACTGTAATACATAATACTGTAATAAGTTTGCTGCCTGGGGAAGAAGGGGTTAGAAGTGCCACATTCAGTAAACTGGTAAAAAAAAAAACAGGCCCCTTTTTTTCGGGCTCAATTGACCAGCTCAAGTGGTAACTATGGTTAAAATGTACTCATAAATATATATATTTGATTGATTAATTAGGTTATCAGGAGTGTAGTGTCCCCATGAAACATGTACCCCTCAGGTGTCCTTGCAAGTGAAAAACAAGTGTATGTCTGGGAGAGGACCTACCATCTTTAAAAATACTGGTACTGAGTGATGAATAAGTTTGTGATGATATGTCAATGACCATTATGTATTCAAGAAAGCTTGACATCACTTTTACTGACAATAATGTAATTATGTTTGTTGTGAAATAACAATGTAAGGGTTTTCCATCGTTGTTGACTTCTCAAGGTTTCACACCATTTTAGCCTCAGCGCCAATGATCACCTAGGTTATATTAAGTGCCGCCATAGTGGAGTCATTCTTTCTTTCCTTTGTACAGGCAGAGTATTTACCCATTCATTTGTTATATACCATGAATGCACCTACTTGAGAAAGCTGTTAAAATATAGTGAAATGTTGGGTCAAGAGTAATTTCTCTCAGCAGGCTGCCAATCCATGTTTGTAAATGAGCAGTTCCATTGTATACTGCATCTTTCTCTCGCTACATGCTCCAAGATAATGTTATTTATTTAATTTAGCAAGTCAACGTTCTGTAAAATAATATCAAAATACTATATTAGAACTGCAAATGCATTTGTACGCTTCATGATCAAAGGTTTGGTTCTCAGCACTGAGTAACATTTTCTGATCTGTAAAATGTAATCCATGTCATTTGTTACTATGATTCATATGTCATAATAGATAGTATATACATAGATAGTAGTGATGGGTAAATGTCTGAAGATTCATTTAGTTTCAGGTTTGCGTGGTTCAGTCCAAAGATTTGCTTCTGTTCGATAAGTTTGGAACTAACAAGAGCTTAAAGGGGTATTCCCACGTCGTATACTCACCAGTCTTCACTGCTGTAAAACTTCTTTCTTCCTGGTTTCTTGAGTCATTTGGTGGGCGGGGTTTCACATGCAACCTGTTGTTTAGCTTCGCCTCCAAATTAGCGTGTAGCTCCGCCCACCGCATAGCGTGATCCTATGGGGTGGTTGAAGGGCCTGTGATGTCATCAAAGGTCCTCAAACAACACTATATGCACAATATTGGACTATGAAGTACAGGCAGGAGCAACTCCATTCTGTGTTACATACAGAGACTGCCTGTCTCTGCCATAATGAACACAATTGAATTAGCTAGCCTGATAACTGGGAGAACAGAAGATGAGTTCAGAAATGAAAGCAGCTCCTCTCCCCTATCTGAGAGCAGGAAGCTAGGTCACGTGGTGTAGACACAGGAATAGCTAGAAACACAGGCTGGCTCCCGTGCACTTAGCCCCTCCTCCCTTCCCCCTGAGAACAGGCAGATACATCACTTCACTTTTGAGCAGATAAGTCAAGGGCTGTGTCAACAATCAATTGAATAAAGTAAGATAGTGGACAAACAAAGCAGTTTTGCTGAAGCAGTGTATTTAGGAAAAGTCTTACATCCACATTAACAAGCAGTATAGATAGGATCCTTGTGATGGGACAACCCCTTTAAATTGGCTTGCAACATAGTGTATGATACTATCAGGGTTCCTAGCCCTATCTAGCCCACCAAAAATTATCCTTTTATGGGATCAGAATTCCACATTAACATTGTGTTGGTTTTGGAAGAAGCAATGGTGGTTCTGTTTGTTTAATTTTGTTGTTATTAGGCCTACAGTGTGACGGCAGCAAGTGGCTCTAGCAACTACAGAATTTAAAAAAAAATTGTGGAACAATGTCAGTGTACTTGCCACTTGAAAGAAGTAAAATGATAAAGAATTGGCTTTATAAAAAGCAGTGACCAAGATTATACCTTTATGGGAGTAGATGCAGCATGAGGAGTGACAATTACAGTATTTCAAGAAATTTTGTGGCACACTACCAGCATTTTTGACCTGCCAGCTGAAAAAGCTACATTTTTTCTGAAATAGAAAGGCTTCTATGACCATGAGAACAGTGTTTGGGAGCTAGAAAATAACATTAACATTGTGTAAGTGAAGTGACAATTTTTCAGAATTTTAAGAAAAAATTGTGGCACATAGTTAGCAAGTCTGTCAGTTGAAAAGTAATAAAGAACTGAGTGTAGAAAAAAATTATCCCATGCTGCACCAAGGGATGACAATTTCTAGAATTTCAAGAAAAATTTGAGGCATACCATCAGTGTGTCTGCCAGTTTAAGACTGGCATGAGGTGGATGGGTCCTACCTGATGTTGAAATTGGGCCTGCACTCACAAGGTGATGTCAGTACTAGCAACTGGCCTTGCTGAATTTCTTGACTGTGGCCGCTAATGCACAAAACATTGACCCAGTGGAACATGAAAGCTATGTATTGTCCCTGCAAATAATTGGTGCTCCACATGTTGCTGGTGCAGTGCACCTCTCTTAACATGTCAAGGACACCTTTCCTAGAGAAATAATGGCAGTTGGTAATATCCATCAACACTGTGCACAATCTATCAGTTTTTGAAAATGCTGTGCAATCAACTAAGTGACACAACACCGACTGCACCACCAGGAACTTGGCCAAGAATGAGTTTATGTTGCAGACCAGCTGGATGACTAGGTGCATATTGCTTTTTACAGACACACATTCCTTTATGGGTGATAAATAATGTTTGCTTGGAGGAGGAGGAAAAGCAGACATATATGATAACGATAGGGGCAACACGATGGCTCAGTGGTTAGCACTGTAGCCTTGCAGTGCTGGAGTCCTGGGTTCGAATCCTGCCAAGGACAACATCTGTGAGTAGTTTGTATGTTCTCCCCGTGTTTGTGTGGATTTCCTCCCATACTCCAAAGACATACTGTTAGGGAAAAATGGGAGCTATACAGGGCTCACAATCTACATTAAAAAAAAAAAAAAAAAGATATGATAATGCTACCGACAATTACTATGTGCTAGGTTTGGATGTGTCCTGCATACAAAGAAGATCATGGGGAGAAGAAATAGGACAGTCATTCTTACTTTGCCTGCCAGTGTTACTTCCAGTTCTATCTTGCTAAATGGGCTGATGACACCGTTTCTTGTGTGTACTGAAAGACCTAGTTACTACATGTGTGACTGCATGGCCATGGCTAATTTTCTGCTTGTGCATCTTGCACCTTGCCATTAAATTGTCCTTTGATAACGTAAGAAAAATTCCCATACTGGAGATGACTGCACATACAGTTGGTGTTGCTGCCAACATCAGCAGCAGTTGAAATGTGTCTGCCATCACCACCTGAGCTTGCCTTAGACCTTCTCCAGGCAGGTTTTTTTGCATATTGGGGTTGCACATCTGATAGTATTCTTACTATTATATGTGCACCATCCTCTTCCTTTGATGTCACCCTGTCACCATTACCTAGTTGCCAGATCTTATCTGCAATAGATTCATCATCAGATTCAGTATTTTAATCATCTTCCCCAGTTTTTTTAACTTATAATAGCAATAGGGATTCCGCTCTATCCTCACAATTTCTAATAGATTTTCCCATAGTGCCACTACCAGAATAACTATTAGTAGCACACCCTCTGCCACTACTACCACCACCAATTATGTCTTCCACCTCTACCACCACTACAACCAGAAAATACTCTTTCTCATCAAAATCATCAAGAAGAGGAAGAGGAAGTCCTGGGCTATGAAGAATATTTCTTTCAGTCGATGTGACACGATTACTAGGGAATAAAATCTGTGTCATTGAAGATGAATAATACATGGTTTACAGTGCAGAAAGACAGCATGGTAAATTACCTGTTCCAACAACTGAAAAAGAGGAGGAATTTAGAGAACTCTGACTCAACATTGATGTTTTACTGCTTTCAAAAATGTAATTTCTATTCTCAAGAAGTACAACAACACTGCGGCTAATAGCGAGGCTGCCAAGACCAAAAGTAGTGCTGCTGTTGCCACCTACATTTTTACTGTTAGTATTTATACTTGCACTAGTGGATGGTGTGACAGTAGCACAAGTATTCACTCCTTCTACTTTAGCTTTTCTTTTTCCTTGTTTTTTTCCAGTCATTTTATTTCACTTTTATATAATTGTGTTTGATGAGAATGCTGACACTGAGTGTATTTATTTTTTTATTTTTCTTTACAAAAAATTCTAGTTGAAGAAAATTTCGAACTAAAATTAGATTTAGCCTTGAAATAGTAACCTAGTTAGTATTATACTATAACACACTGCATTAGTCAACTTTTTTTTTGCCCCATTTTTTTAAATGTATTGGTATTGTATTTTATGTATTGGGTCAAAACTATCTCAGTTCAAATTAATATGCCCATCTCTAATAGAAAGGTAAAAGGTTATCTCAGAAAGGTTTTATAAGATGTATGGTCTATTATCAGAATAGGACAGCACTATCAGATTTGTGGGAGATCCTATTGTATAGGAGAGGCTGGAGCGGGGGACATGGGATTTAGCAGAAGCCAGCATGACAGACTTTGTAGGGAGGTGCGGGGAGATGGTCAACACTTACCTGGATATGCCAGGTTGCTGCGTCTCTTCGCTTCTCCCACAGTAAAGGATTGGAAGGGGGGCGGAGCCTCGCACAACTTCCAGCAATTAGGCGAGAGCTTCAATTTGTGGGCAGACAGCTCTGGCAGCATTCCTACCCACCCTACCATTTGGATTGTTTGCTTTATTAGGTTGTGGTTTTCTCACATTTGTGTTTTTGGTTTTATTTCTGTAATTATAGGTGCCTTTGAGGAGGTCTGTCAGTGGGAGCGTTTAGATACACATCAGCATCAAGGTGGCCATGGCGGTCAGGTATCTTTGGAGTTAGTTCATTTTGGTGGGGGAGTCATTGTGGTGGGGTTCCTCCATTAATATTGGTCTGATTATGTCGGTGGGTTTTCTGGCTATAATACCTTACATTGTCACTTCTAGACAGATGGCATGTAGTTAGATAGATCAATGTAAACAATAACTAGACATAACTAGAGATAAGAGAACAGTGTTCTATCGAACACATGTTCGATCGGATATCAGGCTGTTCGATGTGTTCGATTCGAATCGAACATCACGTGGCAAACTCCAAAAAAATTTGATTCCCCTCCCACTTTCCCTGGCGCTTTTTTTGCACCAATAACAGCGCAGGGGAGGTGGGACAGGAACTACGACACCGGAGGCATAAAAAAAAATCGGAAAAAGTCATTGGCTGCCGAAATCAGGTGACCTCCATTTTAGACGAATAGTGGATTTCAAATCCGGGTCATATGAGAATGTGAACTTTGTGACTATGAGACAGGGATAGCTGTACAGGCAGGGATAGCTAGGGATAACCTTTATTTAGGTAGGAATGTTATTAAAAATAACTTTTTGGGGCTCTATCGGGTGTGTAATTGTGATTTTTGTGACATAAACTTTTTCCAATAGGAATGCATTGGACAGCGCTGATTGGCCAGAGTACGGAACTCGACCAATCAGCGCTGGCTCTGCTGGAGGAGGCGGAGTCTAAGATCGCTCCACACCAGTCTCCATTCAGGTCCGACCTTAGACTCCGCCTCTTCCGGCAGAGCCAGCGCTGATTGGCCGAAGGCTGGCCAATGCATTCCTATGCGAATGCAGAGACTTAGCAGTGCTGAGCCAGTTCTGCTCAACTACACATCTGATGCACACTCGGCTCTGCTACATCTGATGCACACTCGGCTCTGCTACATCAGATGATGTACATCTTAGCACACACATTCAGCTCTACTTCATCGGGCTAATAGAATGCATTGGCCAATCAGCGCTGGCCAATGCATTCTATTAGTGTGAGCTGAGTTTGCACAGGGGTTCTAGTGCACCCTAGGCTCTGCTACATCAGATGTACATCATCTGATGTAGCAGAGCCGAGTGTGCATCAGATGTAGCAGAGCCGAGTGTGCATCAGATGTGTAGTTGAGCAGAACTGGCTCAGCACTGCTAAGTCTCTGCATTCGCATAGGAATGCATTGGCCAGCCTTCGGCCAATCAGCGCTGGCTCTGCCGGAGGAGGCGGAGTCTAAGGTCGGACCTGAATGGAGACTGGTGTGGAGCGATCTTAGACTCCGCCTCCTCCAGCAGAGCCAGCGCTGATTGGTCAAATTCCGTACTCTGGCCAATCAGCGCTGGCCAATGCATTTCTATGGGGAAAAGTTAGCTTGCGAAAATCGCAAGCTGACAGGGATTTCCATGAAATAAAGTGACTTTTATGCCCCCAGACATGCTTCCCCTGCTGTCCCAGTGTCATTCCAGGGTGTTGGTATCATTTCCTGGGGTGTCATAGTGGACTTGGTGACCCTCCAGACACGGATTTGGGTTTCCCCCTTAACGAGTATATGTTCCCCATAGACTATAATGGGGTTCGAAACCCGTTCGAACACTCGAACAGTGAGCGGCTGTTCGAATCGAATTTCGAACCTCGAACATTTTAGTGTTCGCTCATGTCTAGACATAACATTTGGACAAGCATCACTTCCCTTTCAAGCAGTTGATGGGCAGAGATTTATGATCTACTATTGTGAGCCTGAACAATAGCCATCTATATTGTGATCCCTGAAAATCTCTTTAATAATACAAATTATTTGAAAATTTCACAGTATACAGATGGAGCAGAGTCTAACTTCACACTTAACACAATAACAATACTGCATAGACGTCAACCTGGGAGAGTTCATCACAGAGTGATTTGTGAATGGTATTTCAAGGCAAATGTGGGTGTGGCCTTATCACGGATCGCGGCACTACTAAATATGCTCCGATACATAGAGATAATGATGTTGGACAGCAGTTTCAATAGACTAAACAATTGTAAAATTTTAATTTATATTATTTAATTATCTAGTTAAATACTTTATTCCATTTATTGTGTGGTTACTTTCGTATTATTAAATGGACTTATTGTAATTTAATGTCCATCACTTTGTATATATTTGTCTGTATATATATATATATATATATATATATATATATATATATATATATATATATAAATGTGTGTATTGTTTTTGAAAATAAATAAATACATATAATCTCATTTTAAAAAAAAGATATTAAAACTTAAATTAAAGTAGATTGCATGTATTTTTTCATCAGGCATGATCCAGGTTGTGAATCCAGGATAACACCTAAAGATGATGAATGCAAAGCAAACACTGTATAGTTTGAGCCATTCCCTCCATCACTTCAGGGGAGGAGGGGGGGTTGTTAGTAAACTTTAGAACGATGTATATTTACTATTGAAGCTTGGCCAGGTAAAAGACTTCCATTGAGATTAATGGAGACAGTGGCTCAAGCAGTAGACCTTACACATATTATCATTGGCTGTGATCCTGAGTTCACAACCTTGATCACACCTAATGACAAAATACATGAAATGAAACTTTAAAGATTCCTGTTTTTAATATTGATAGCCTTAGCATAGGTTATAAATATAACATAAATAAATATTTGGGGATGGTGCAGTTCCTGGTAGTGTTTCTATGTCTACATGTATATAGAATGTTTAGCCTGTTTCACCATAAACAACTGCTGTCCATAAGACCACTTTGGACCCTTCCTCTTCTATGTGCCAGAGCCTCTCTGTAGGTACAACTCTATTAAATTCAGGGCTACCATGTAATGCTACATTTCACCTGAAGCTGTGGATAAGTTTTTCGAAAGGGGCTTTGACTCCTCCATAAGACATTCCTCATATTTTGAATGATTTGTAGTAATTAAATGTCTTTTTCTTATTCATACAGTACACATAGCTGATTTTTAAAGGTAGGACTATTTTAACCATGCGTGCATCATCCTTTGTGTCTACTTTTAGAGAAGTCTGATATACTTTAATAGTATAATTTTTTTAAATGCTGGCCT
This sequence comes from Leptodactylus fuscus, assembly GCF_031893055.1. Taxonomy (NCBI): domain Eukaryota; kingdom Metazoa; phylum Chordata; class Amphibia; order Anura; family Leptodactylidae; genus Leptodactylus; species Leptodactylus fuscus. The sequence continues at coordinate 166,116,313 of NC_134268.1, read as the reverse complement.
AGACTAAGTTGACAGCTCACCATAGATGAACCCTCTGAGCTGTCTAAAAGATGTTCTTCACTGCTGCGCCAGTCCACCAGTAATTGGGATCCATGAGACTCATTAGCACAGTGCCTATGCATGCTTATAGACATTACAATCTTTTTTCTTACATTCATGAGACAGGAATGGGTCCCTGTTGCCTAGGCTGCATATATGATATGTCCACACCTGCTTCAAGCTATGAAGTCCTTTGTTATAGCCAAATCTTGTTACTGAATTATAATTTCATAACCAAGAGTAGATACACTGAAGAATTATTTTATCCTATGGTGAACTCATTGATAAGTAACACCATTATTATGTTATATTTCCTCTTATTCTTCATTGGGAGAATCTCTACAATTGTTGGTGATAAATGGCTTTAAAGGGGCTCTATCAGCAAAATCATGCTGATAGAGCCCCACATATGCGTGAATAGCCTTTAAAAAGGCTATTCAGGCACCACTAAAGTTATATTAAACTACCCCCCAGTTTTAAAATAATACCCTAAAAAAGAATGTGATCAACTTACCCATCGTGCACGGTGGGCGGGCATTCAGGGTCCGCCGTCTTCTTCATCCACGCCTCCTCTTCCTGCGATGTCCTCGGGTCCCATCTTCCTCTGGCGCTCACGAACTAACATTGCTAAAAAAAATGGCCTGGGCGCATGCGCAGTAGCATGCTGCTTCTACTACGGCTACTGCGCATGCACCCAGGTAATTTTTTTTAGCAATGTCAGTTCGCGAGCGGCGGAGGAAGATGGGACCCGAGGACATCGCAGGAAGAGGAGGCATGGATGAAGAAGACGGCGGACCCTGAATGCCCGCCCACCGTACATGATGGGTAAGTTGATCACATTCTTTTTTAGGGTATTATTTTAAAACTGGGGGGTAGTTTAATATAACATTTACGGTGCCTGAATAGCCTTTTAAAGGCTATTCACGCATATGTGTGGCTCTATCAGCATGATTTTGCTGATAGAGCCCCTTTAAAAGGCATCTACCACCTCCATCAAGCATAATGAACTGCTACCACCACAATACAGAGCACAATACAGTAATAAACAACATACCTCTGTTATACCGTATATGTCATTTTTGTAGATTTAGAGACAAGGGAACTTTCTGTTCAAGTTGTATGGGTAATATCATATCAGTAAAAGGATCAACTCTCAGTGCATGGAATAGTGAGGCGAGACATGGTACAGGTCTCATTTGCATAAGACTTCAAAGTTTTTCTCCAAATCTATAAAAGTGACATTTATGTAAAATATGTATGAATCATTGTAATGTGCTCTCCAATATGGCGATGACAGTTGATTTTGCTTGGGAAGGTAGTAGACTTCCTTTAATTTTTAGCCCTGAAGAGGAGGAATACTTCTTTTACAAATCTGTGTAGGGAATAATTGAGATACAACGTACATGCCACCATGGAAATATTTATATATGTAAAGCATCACATAAATAGAGGCTTTACACCCATAATGTATTCTGTATCAGCATTAGAAGGCGCTATCCCTTATAAAGCAAAGCACCAACAATAAAGAATTATGGCAGCATATACGCAATACCAGCAGTCTATCCCTTGATAAATAGCCTTAGGAGAATATCTGAATCGATAGTGGTGGCATGTTGACCTATACCCACAAAATGAAATAATAATAATATTTTGGCCACTAGAGAAAGCTTGCTAAATATAATATACAGTCCTATGAAAAAGTTTGGGCACCCCTATTAATCTTAATCATTTTTAGTTCTAAATATTTTGGTGTTTATAACAGCCATTTCAGTTTGATATATCTAATAACTGATGGACACAGTAATATTTCAGGATTGAAATGAGGTTTATTGTACTAACAGAAAATGCGCAATATGCATTAAACCAAAATTTGACCGGTGCAAAAGTATGGGCACCTCAACAGAAAAGTGACATTAATATTTAGTAGATCCTCCTTTTACAAAGATAACAGCCTCTAGTCGCTTCATGTAGCTTTTAATCAGTTCCTGGATCCTGGATGAAGGTATTTTGGACCATTCCTCTTTACAAAACAATTCAAGTTCAGTTCAGTGTGATGGTGGCCGAGCATGGACAGCCCGCTTCCAATCATCCCACAGATGTTCAATGATATTCAGGTCTGGGGACTGGGATGGCCATTCCAGAACATTGTAATTGTTCCTCTGCATGAATGCCTGAGTCGATTTGGAGCGGTGTTTTGGATCATTGTCTTGCTGAAATATCCATCCCCGGCGTAACTTCAACTTCGTCACTGATTCTTGAACATTATTCTCAAGAATCTGCGGATGCTGAGTGGAATCCATGCGACCCTCAACTTTAACAAGATTCCCGATGCCAGCATTGGCCACACAGCCCCAAAGCATGATGGAACCTCCACCAAATTTTACAGTGGGTAGCAAGTGTTTTCCTTGGAATGCTGTTTTTTTGGACGCCATGCATAACGCCTTTTTGTATGACCAAACAACTCAATCTTTGTTTCATCAGTCCACAGGACCTTCATCCAAAATGAAGCTGGCTTGTCCAAATGTGCTTTTGCATACCTCAGGCGACTCTATTTGTGGCGTACGTGCAGAAACGGCTTCTTTCTCATCACTCTCCCATACAGCTTCTCCTTGTGCAAAGTGCGCTGTATTGTTGACCGATGCACAGTGACACCATCTGCAGCAAGATGATGCTACAGCTCTTTGGAGGTCATCTGTGGATTGTCCTTGACTGTTCTCACCATTCTTCTTCTCTGCCTTTCTGATATTTTTCTTGGCCTGCCACTTCTGGGCTTAACAAGAACTGTCCCTGTGGTCTTCCATTTCCTTACTATGTTCCTCACAGTGGAAACTGACAGGTTAAATCTCTGAGACAACTTTTTGTATCCTTCCCCTGAACAACTATGTTGAACAATCTTTGTTTTCAGATCATTTGAGAGTTGTTTTGAGTAGCCCATGATGCCACTCTTCAGAGGAGATTCAAATAGGAGATCAACTTGCAATTGGCCACCTTAAATACCTTTTCTTATGATTGGATACATCTGGCTATGAAGTTCAAAGCTCACTGAGGTTACAAAACCAATTTTGTGCTTCAGTAAGTCAGTAAAAAGTAGTTAGGGGAATTCAAATCAATAAAATGATAAGGGTGCCCATACTTTTGCACCGGTCAAATTTTGGTTTAATGCATATTGCACATTTTCTGTTAGTACAATAAACCTCATTTCAATCCTGAAATATTACTGTGTCCATCCGTTATTAGATATATCAAACTGAAATGGCTGTTGCAAACACCAAAATATTTAGAACAAAAATGATTAAGATTAATAGGGGTGCCCAAACTTTTTCATAGGACTGTATATATGTTTTTAGTAATTTTTATACATACTTTAAGTAGCTTTCTCTCTCTAATGCCCTTGGCCAATAACGGCTTGTGATTAGAGATGAGCGAACAGTGTTCTATAGAACACATGTTCGATCGGATATCAGGCTGTTCGATGTGTTCGATTCGAATCGAACATCACGTGGCAAACTCCAAAAAAATTTGATTCCCCTCCCACCTTCCCTGGCGCTTTTTTTGCACCAATAACAGCGCAGGGGAGGTGGGACAGGAACTACGACACCGGAGGCATAAAAAAAAATCGGAAAAAGTCATTGGCTGCCGAAATCAGGTGACCTCCATTTTAGACGAATAGTGGATTTCAAATCCGGGTCATATGAGAATGTGAACTTTGTGACTATGAGACAGGGATAGCTGTACAGGCAGGGATAGCTAGGGATAACCTTTATTTAGGTAGGAATGTTATTAAAAATAACTTTTTGGGGCTCTATCGGGTGTGTAATTGTGATTTTTGTGACATAAACTTTTTCCAATAGGAATGCATTGGACAGCGCTGATTGGCCAGAGTACGGAACTCGACCAATCAGCGCTGGCTCTGCTGGAGGAGGCGGAGTCTAAGATTGCTCCACACCAGTCTCCATTCAGGTCCGACCTTAGACTCCGCCTCCTCCGGCAGAGCCAGCGCTGATTGGCCGAAGGCTGGCCAATGCATTCCTATGCGAATGCAGAGACTTAGCAGTGCTGAGCCAGTTCTGCTCAACTACACATCTGATGCACACTCGGCTCTGCTACATCTGATGCACACTCGGCTCTGCTACATCAGATGATGTACATCTGATGTAGCAGAGCCGAGGGTGCACTAGAACCCCTGTGCAAACTCAGCATACGCTAATAGTATGCATTGGCCAGCGCTGATTGGCCAATGCATTCTATTAGCCCGATGAAGTAGAGCTGAATGTGTGTGCTAAGCACACTCATTCAGCACTGCTTCATCACGCCAATACAATGCATTAGCCAGTGCTGATTGGCCAGAGTACGGAATTCGGCCAATCAGCGCTGGCCAATGCATTCTATTAGCCCGATGAAGTAGAGCTGAATGTGTGTGCTTAGCACTCACATTCAGCTCTACTTCATCGGGCTAATAGAATGCATTGGCCAATCAGCGCTGGCCAATGCATTCTATTAGCGTGAGCTGAGTTTGCACAGGGGTTCTAGTGCACCCTAGGCTCTGCTACATCAGATGTACATCATCTGATGTAGCAGAGCCGAGTGTGCATCAGATGTAGCAGAGCCGAGTGTGCATCAGATGTGTAGTTGAGCAGAACTGGCTCAGCACTGCTAAGTCTCTGCATTCGCATAGGAATGCATTGGCCAGCCTTCGGCCAATCAGCGCTGGCTCTGCCGGAGGAGGCGGAGTCTAAGGTCGGACCTGAATGGAGACTGGTGTGGAGCGATCTTAGACTCCGCCTCCTCCAGCAGAGCCAGCGCTGATTGGTCGAATTCCATACTCTGGCCAATCAGCGCTGGCCAATGCATTTCTATGGGGAAAAGTTAGCTTGCAAAAATCGCAAACTAACAGGGATTTCCATGAAATAAAGTGACTTTTATGCCCCCAGACATGCTTCCCCTGCTGTCCCAGTGTCATTCCAGGGTGTTGGTATCATTTCCTGGGGTGTCATAGTGGACTTGGTGACCCTCCAGACACGGATTTGGGTTTCCCCCTTAACGAGTATATGTTCCCCATAGACTATAATGGGGTTCGAAATCCATTCGAACACTCGAACAGTGAGCGGCTGTTCGAATCGAATTTCGAACCTCGAACATTTTAGTGTTCGCTCATCTCTACTTGTGATGACTAGTCTGCTGGGATTACTTTTACAGACTAAGAAAGTATTAAATATAAGATAAATGGTGTATTTTTGCTAAATAATTAAACTATCTAATAGGATTGAGCGATCGGGATCAGAGAAGATCGGATCCTAATCGGCGATCAAGCAAATTTCACGATCACGATCAGGATCGGCTGGAAAATGATTGAAAATCGGATTTTAAAATTGATCCTGAAATCTCAAGATCGGTTCAACCCTACCATATATATAATATACAATTAGGGATGAGCGATCGGGAAAGATCGGGTCCCGATCCGTTATCGAGCAAATTTCACTATCGGGATTGACTGGAAAATGATCGGAAATCGGATTTTAAATTCAATTCTGAAATCTCAAGATTGGCTCAACCCTACTGTCTAGTAAATAAATCTTTAAACCTGTTCACATTGGTGTATAAAAATTTAAAAGACAGAATTCCCCATCCCCCTTCTCTTCTGATGGTGCTGGGTTCCCCACCAGTGTGTGCCCCATTACTTGACATACAGGAATGACAGCAGAATTAAACACTGGCAGCAGCAGTGACTTGCCTTGGCCAGTGCTTGGCTGAGCGGTGTTTGCTGTGTACTGTATTTAGAGGGGCCAGAAATCAGAGGTTGGCGGGAGGCTCTGGCCATCATCTATATGGGTGTAGCTAGAGATCAGCAAGGTGAGAATGACTTTTATGTTTATCCATATTGTGATTTGTGTTCACCAGACAACAGTTTTACGAAATTTGCTTTTTATGCAATTTTTCATTATAAAAAAACCCAACAAGCAAATGTGACGCATCCTACAAAATACATATTTATATAAGATAATAAATAATGCAAGTTTTTCGTCAGTATACTTCTTTCTAGTTTCTGTTATCTGTCAGTGATGTGAAGTTGATATACTACTAATATTAAATTTATACTTTTCTAACTACAGTAAAATACATTATATAAACATAAAAACATGTGGTGAAATTGTTTAGTTCTCCAGATTTCAGACGATGAAGGGCAAACAGAAAATCCTAAAGCTGAAAAGCTTGGAGCCACAGCAAAAATCTGTAGCTATAACTTGACCAGGAGCAAGAAAAGGTCAGACAACTTGAATGATGTCTCAGTAGGAGCTCATTACCGCTAAGATGTCCAAGTGCCATAACTGTGACACAAATAGATGACTCATATAATCCACTGTAGCTGATAAACCAAAGTAAAACTACAGGAATTAGATCTTGGCTTTTTACTGTGTATAATGGACCGAATAGCTTTAAAATCTATAACTAGCATGCTTAACATGGAAGTCTAAGTTTCAGAGTTTTTGAAATACTCAGAACATAGAATATTGTAAGAAAGGCAATAGTAATGTTATCCGAGTGCCAAATTGAAAAAAAAACAATTATACAGTACATCTGCTGCATGAGATAACCAGGTTTAGAAAGTACATTATTTTACAGATTTTTCTTTATTACTCATGTCCCAGCTTGTGCTTTGGTCTCACTGTTTGACCCCAACCAGACCTTATTCACATGGGTGCGCCTGTTTTTCATCTGTTGGAACACAGTCCATTTTTTATCTGCAGTAATGGCCATTTTCATTGTGTTTGGTGTCTACGCTATCTATAGTACTCCATCTGTGTGTCATCTGTATATTATATACCATATACAATTAAAAAAGCACTTCATTACAATATATCTTGTGGCCATTGGTCCATATTACAATTCAGTAGTGTTTGTACTCTATCCCAGGCAGATAAGTGATATGTGATATTTTCATTTCATTTATTATTTTTTCTTTTTTTTTTACTTCCTTCCATGTGTTTTTTTTTTTTTTTTTTGTATTTTTTGTTTATATGTATTTCTATATTATATGTATTTTTCAATAAATTTTTTTAAATGTTTCTAAAAACGTTTTTGGTAGTTTCAGCCTTTTTGGCATCGTTTTTGTGCACATTAAGCATTAACTATCAATGTATTTTTTACATTTTGTTGCCCGAGTTGTGTATTTTTCATTTTCAGTTTAGTTAATACAAAGTCTTATAAAAACCAATTCAATATCACAACATGATAACAAAAGTCTTGAAAGGCTGTGATTCACTCCTCCCCCTACCCTCTCCCCATAGGTGGCCACACAGACACAAATTTGTTTACCATAGGATATAATAATTTTTCAGTGGATCTACCCTTAGTGATGAGGTTACAATTTAGCAGCAATGCTTTGTCACAAGAGTAGCGTTTATAGCTGAAAGCAGGTGTGGACATATCATATATGCAATCTAGGCAACAGGGACCCATTCCTGTCTCATGAAAAAAATTGTAATGTCTATAGGCATGCATAGGCACTGTGCTAATGAGTCTCATGGATCCCAATTACTGGTGGACTGGCACAGCACTGAAGAACATCTGATAGTGTGCAAGAAAGGCCACACAAAGCACAAAAAAATAGGTCATTCAAAGTATATATAACATACAGTATATACATACAATAAGGTACAAGAAAATATTCAAGGGATTTAAATAATACTGTCCATATGTACACACGTGGACAACATTGTTAGTACTCCTCGTTTAATGAAAGAAAAACCCAAAAGGGTCACAGAAATAACTTGAATCTGACAAAAGAAATAATAGATAAAATTGTATTAAATGAACAAATGAAAGTCAGACATTGCTATTCTCTTCAACAGAATTCTTTTATAAAAATAAAACTGATGAAACAGGCCTGGACAGAAATGATGGTTCAGTAACTTAATATTTTGTTGCACAACCTTTTGCGGCAATCGCTGCAATCACACGATTCCTGTATCTGTCAGTGAGACTTCTGCCCCTCTCAGCAGTTATTTTGGCCCACTCCTCATGAGGAAACTGCTCCAGTTGTCTCAGATGTGAAGGGTGCCTTTTACAGACGCCATGTTTCAGCTCCTTCCAAAGATGCTCAATAGGATTTAGGTCAGGGCTCATAGAAGGCCACTTCAGAATAGTCCAATGTTTTCCTCTTAGCCATTCTTGGGTGTTTTAGCTGTGTGTTTTGGGTCGTTATCCTGTTGCGAGACCCATGACCTGCGACTGAGACCAAGCTTTCTGACACTGGGCAGCACATTTCTCTCTAGAATCCCTTGGTAGTCTTTCATTGTACCCTGCACACATTCAAGACACCCTGTTCCAGATGCAGATAACATAATGGAGACTCCTCTATGTTTCACAGTAGGGACAGTGTTCTTTTCAAGATATGCTTCATTTTTCCAGCTGTGAACATAGAGCTGATGTGCCCTGCCAAAAAGTTTGTTTTTTGTCTCATCTGTCCATAGGACATTCTCGCAGAAGCTTTGTGTCTTGTCAACATGTAGTTTGGTTATTATTACTTTTGTCAAATTCAAGTTATTTCTTTGACTATTTTGAGTTTTTCTTTCATTAAACAAGGGGTAACAACAATTTTGTCCACATCTGTAAATACATACAGATGTATCCTCCCATATTCTTTGCTGCACATGTCCAGATATGGGTGTCACAAGTTGACCATATATTGTCATAGCAACATTATCTCCTGATAAGTTAACACAAAATGATATAATAATTATCCTATCTGTGTCTAATATGTGATTTGTGTACTTATTTTTGTATTGCTTAATTCTGTTGTTTATATATTGTAGCATTCTGTTGTATAATTGGCTTTTATTGGCTAATTGTGGGAATTCTATTATTCATGTGTCTTGCTTTGCTTGACAGATGAACACTTTGCTATTTGTACAGATGTAGCTAAGTTTAGCATGACTTTTAACACATAACATAAACCGTTGCAATTCACTTTAACTTGAATCAGTCTTTTTAATATATTTTGTAAAGATATTTACAATGGCTTTTTCTGTAAGTTCTCATGGTACAGTGAGTTATCAGATTCAAGTTGAAGGCAATCACCTTGTAAGTGAATGAGTTTGAAAATTGACTGTTGGGTTTCCGTCCCCTGTCCGGTTTCTCGAGGCAGAAGACGGAAACCTGTTGGATTGGCTAAAGCGGAGACTGGGTACAGGTGTGAACCCACTCTATGATTAAAATGGGGGTACTCCAGAAATATTTAGTATACGGCAAGATGAAAGATAAGACCAGTCCTGATACAGGTGACACCTCCCAGTATTCCTTGTAGGCTAAAAGTCTGTTGATTTGCATTTGCATTTATATATTATATGCATAAAAGCTGTAAAATGGTGTTCAAAGGTGAACATATAATTTCATATTTAACATACGGCTTGCAGTTAATTGAAAAAGCAACTACGAATTTATGCGGTATATTGTTTTCTCCCTTAATGAAAAAAATATGATAATAAAACAACTTTGTGCGCGCTAATTGCCTCATTTACTATGGCTTCATTTTTCCTTCTTGCAGCTTTTTCCCTATAGTAATAAAGAGCTGAAATGCTGTTCCCCTGTGTTTAAGGAGAATTCCACTTTGTCAAGGTGATAGCACTTCTCCAATGAACTCTTATTATTTTACTAAACAGATCAACACAAATGCAACTGTTTGCATTGAGCTAATTTAGTCTGTAGATTACAATTTCGTTTATTCGCAGGGACTGTTCTAATTAGCTTTTAATAACATGTACAGCAGCTTAAACTCTACATACAAAATATAAATCCCTTTTCTATACTATGCTAAAAAGGCCATTCACAGACCTTAGTGCAGATAACCTGGCCACTTATTTCCTTGATAAAATTGATAAGATACGTCAGGAAATAACTGCCCAATCCCCAGGTGGCATTGATCCCCTCACCTACCATAGTACTGATCCCCTCACCAACCGCACTTCAGACTGTCCATTCTCATCTTTTGAACTTGTTACAGAAGAAGAAGTATCCCAGCTACTTTCTTCAAGCTACTTTCTTCATCTCGCCCAACGACCTGCAGAAGTGACCCCTTCCCCTCACACCTTCTCCAATCTCTGTCACCTGCTGTCACGACTTACCTTACTAAAATATTTGACCTCTCACTCTCTTCTGGAATTTTCCCATCCTCTTTCAAACATGCTGTCATAACCCCACTATTGAAAAAATTCTCCCTGGAACCGTCCTGTGCTGCTAACTATGGACCCATCTCTAACCTCCCCTTCATCTCTAAAATCTGGGAATGCCTGGTCTATTCTCGTTTAATCTATCTCTCTGCTTGTCCCCTTACAATCTGGCTTTTGCACTCTACACTCTACTGAAACGGCCCTCACAAAAGTCTCCAATGATTTCCTGATGGCTAAATCTAATGGTGACTTCTTTCTTCTTATTCTTTTGGACCTCTCTGCTGCATTTAACACTGTTGACCATCAACTTCTCCTAACTATGCTCCGCTCAGTCGGCGTCAAGGACACCACATTCTCCTTGTTCTCCTCTTATCTTTCAGACTGCACTTTCAGTATATCATTTGCAGGCTCTGTTTTTTCCCCTCTTTCCCTTGCTGTTGGGGTTCCTCAGGGCTCGGTCCTCGGCCCCCTACTCTTCTCTCTCTACACAGCCCCCATTGGACAAACCATCACCAGATATGGCTTCTGATAACATCTTTATGCTGATGACACCCAATTATACACATCTTCCCGTGACGTCACCCCTGCACTAATACAGAACACCAGTGACTATCTTTCTGCTGTCTCAAATATCATGTCCTCGCTCTATCTGAAAATAAATCACTCCAAGACTGAACTACTACTGTTTCCACCATCTAATAGATCTGTCCCTGATATATCCATTGCAGTCTCAGGCCTTAAAATAATTCTTAGGCAGCATGCCCGCTGCATCTGGGTTGTGTTTGACCCAGACCTTTCCTTCACCCCCCATATCCAATCACTCACATGCTTATGTCATCTCCACCTCAAAAACCTCTCCAGAATACGCCCTTTCCTTATCAGAGATATATTAAAGACACTTATTGTCTCTCTGATTCATTCTCGCCTTGATTACTGTAACTCCTTACTAATCGGTCTTCCCCTTACTAAACTCTCCCCTCTACAATCCATTCTGAATGCAGCGGCCAGGCTCATCTATCAGGCTAGACGCTACAGCGATGCCTTTGGTCTGTGCCAGTCACTACATTGGCTGCCTATTCATTATAGAATAAAATATAAAGTTATCACTCTCATCCACAAGGCTCTCCATAATGCTGTACCTCCCACCATTTTCTCCCTCATCTCTGTCTACCGCCCAACCCACGCTCTCTGTCACTCAATGGCCTAAAACTTACATCCTCTATTATCAGAAACTTGCACGCTTGTATACAAGAGTTTTCCTGAGTTGCACCACTTTTCTGGACAGTGCTGCGTAATATGTTGGTGCTATATAAATAAAATGTATTATGTTATTATTAACTATGTGAGAATCATATGAGTATCCAAGTACTGAGGCTCATAGTGTATAAAAGTTGCCAATCGTCTAATTCCATAACTGCAGAGTTCCAAACCTCCTCTGGTATTAACTGTTATTCTTTAAAGGTACTGGGAATTCCACTGGGTGACATAATATAACACAAAAACCATACTTCCCTGTATGGCTGTCTGATGAAGGATCATAGGTTCTTGAAAATGCAACATTTCTTTCTTTTTTTTTTTTTTTTTGTAGATTGTGAGCCCCACATAGAGCTCACAATGTACATTTTTCCCTATCAGTATGTCTTTTTTGGAATATGGGATGGAAATCCATGCAAACACGGGGAGAACATACAAACTCCTTGCAGATGGTTTTCTGCCCTTGGTGGGATTTGAACACCAGGACTCCAGTGCTGCAAGGCTGCAGTGCTAACCACTGAGCCACCATGTGGCCCCCTATCTTTCTTATTTCATTGTGCCAACTGTACAGTTTCGGGTTGTCCTAGGGCCCATTAGTTCCACTAAAGGAAAATTTTAAAGCTTCAGAATAACATTTGCTTAAACTGACATTCACTCTGAAGGCAGTACTTCTCTGCCAGATAATATCAGTCTGTCATTGGTGGCAGACTGATAAATTGTTAGTGTTTTAGTGGTTTCCTTTTTAGTAAAACCTGACGACGCACCAGAATTATTAATAAGTAGAGATGAGCGAGTACTGTTCGGATCAGCCGATCCGAACAGCACGCTCCATAGAAATGAATGGATGCACCTGGTACTTCCGCTTGGACGGCGGACGGCCGCTTAACCCCCCGCGTGCCGGCTACGTCCAGTCATTTCTATGCGAGCGTGCTGTTTGGATCAGCTGATCCGAACAGTACTCGCTCATCTCTATTAATAAGTAATAATTCTTGCACATTGGGAGGAAAATGAAACTAATGCAGCGACTTTTAATGTTCTATAGGAGTCCCTGTATTAGCCATATCACCTACTTTTAATGTGATAGCAAGTAACCCTGATCACAGTCAGTGTTTTAAATCACCTGGGGTGACAGTTATTCATATGAATTACCAAGTGGGTCCTGCATTCACAGCAAGTGATACTGAGAATTCATTTGAAATGATGGGCGGCTCCTGCAATTTCAGGTGGTGTGAAGGACATAATGATTTTTCTAGGCTATGGACATGTATGACCAGTGAGTGGGAAAGGGTGAATTGTTGGCTTTAAAAGTTTTTGTTAGCATGACATTGGAATAATTTAACAAGCCTTTTGATCATGAATTCTGGAGATCATGCAGACATGCAGACAGGAAAGTAGATGGTGAACTACTTTCCTGTCAGCACGATGCCTGCGGAGATCTGGCGATTAAAGTCTATGGGGTCTCTGTGCTTTTACTGCTCCAGTGCTTGCACTTGCATTTGGTATTCCGTTCGAGGGAGGTCCCCCGGACGGAATCCAAGTGTTGATGTGAACAAGGGCTTAGACTAGAAGATTCGTCATATACGTTTGATGCAAAAGTTGATAAAATTGTAGCAAATTATGCTAAATAAAACTGCAGGAACAGTTACATTCATGATAAATCTTCTCTTTGTATTGAATTGGTTTCCAGACAAATTGGAGTAGGTGTTGACACATTCATATACAGTAGATACATTCACCCCAAACTTTTATGTATTTTATTTGTTGCATTATATATACCGTATATACTCGAGTATAAGCCGACCCGAATATAAGCCGACCCCCCTAATTTTACTACAAAAAACTGGAAAATCTTATTGACTCGAGTATAAGCCTAGGGGGGAAATGTGGCAGCTACTGGAAAATTTCAAAAATTAAAATGGTCGGAGTTTTTGGGTGCAGTAGGTGCTGGGTGCTGAGGAAGGGGAGGGGGTGTTTTGGTTGTCTGTCTGCCCTACCCTGAGCTTGAGGACTGGGTTTTTTTTTCCCCCACTTGGAATTCAGCCTGGCTGAATGTAGGGTATCTGTAGTGCTCCTATTAACCCATTCCCGACGGAATAGGAGCACTGCAGATACCCTATATTCAGCCTGGCTGTAGTCAGACTGAATTCCAAGTGGTGGTGGAGGTCTGCCCCTTTAAGCTCAGGGAAGGGGCAGACAGACAACCAAACCCCCCCCCCCCTTCCCCAGCACCTACTGCACCCCAAACCCTGACCCTCCATCAACATCAATCTAGTATTTATCTCCTATCCTATGGATAGGGGATAAATAGTTGAAAAATCACTCTTACTTATTCATTTCAAGGGGGGGTGGGGGTGGAAGGGGATATTGTTATATACACTCCAGATACTGTATTGTTTACACGGTGTACTCACATTCTGCTGCAGTTGTTCCAGGGAAAGAAGGTTGTCCAGCCAGAAGGTCCAGGGGGAGTGCAGCAGGATGCCCTCACTGTCCGGCTTCTGCAACAGCTCCAGGTGATGGTTCAAGTGCAGCTGCTTGTCGTTCTCTGCCTTCAACTCCTGCCGGCCCAGACCTGCGGGGAGCGCCATCTTCCTGTGGACCCTGGCAATTTTCGTCCCTTAACTGCGCAGAGCGTCAGCAGTTTTGGCGGCATGGTACGGAACTGCGCGAAGCGCCATCTTCCTGTGGACCCCGCACTGCGCAGAATCAGGATCCCCTCACTGTCCGACTCCTGTGGCAGCTACAGGCTGTTGATTGTTCAGGTGCACCTGCTCCTCACTCTCTGTCTTCAGCTGCCGCCGGTACGGACCCGTGGGGAGCGCCATCTTCCTGTGGACTCGACGCCGAAACTGATGACTCTCTGCACAGTTAGTGACAATTCTGGCGCTCCCCGCGGGTCCGGACCGGCGGCAGCTGAAGGCGGAGAGCGAGGAGCTGCTGCAGGAGCCGGATAGTGAAGGAATCCCGCTGCACTCCCCGTGGACCTTCTGGCTGGAGTGCAACCTACACCGTGCAAACAATACAGTGTCTGGAGTGTATATAACAATATCCCCCCCTGCGCTTGACTCGAGTATAAGCCGAGGGGGACTTTTTCAGCACAAAAATTGTGCTGAAAAACTCGGCTTATACTCGAGTATATACGGTATGTATATGACTGACAGTTTTGTCGCTGCAATCTACCCACCTGCCCAAGGTTGGTTTAAGGAGTGTAATATGACTGAACTACACCTCTCACAATTTGTTGACCTAGGTCCAGACAGTGGTGAGTTTGTAGTGCAGGTTGCCTTGTTGCTGGCAGATGGGCTTATACAATTTGATCAAATTGTTACTAAGAAATGTATTTTCATGTATGCTTAACAGTAATACTCTTAGTGCTAGCAGAGTGCTATAATATTTTTCTGTATGTTTGCATTTGTATTGCAGCTATGCCATATGTACCTGTATGAGTTTGTGTGTGTGTTTGTATTGCAAGAACCAATTAGCACCAAATTAGCTCGATGCATTATTATGATGATATAGGATTATGATTATATTTCACATGGTTAAGTTGCTCTTTTTTCATTCTGTCTTTAGAAAATTAATTCTTTGATCTCATTAATTCTTAGACATATGTTTTATTAAAAGCAACAATTTTCTCTTACTTCTTACTGTGTGGTGTGTTAAATCTTCATATACTGGGATAGACAATATTTATTGTCCCTTAATCATTGTAATTACTGTACGTTGGTTTATAGAGTTAACCTTTTGCAGTCAGGACACCTGCCGAGGCTAGGACACCTATTGATTTGGTTTATATAGCCTTTACTTTAGAAGAAGTGCAACTTCATTATAGCATGTCACGCATGTTAATTTACAAATGTAAAAACTGTTCATGGAAACTGGCATTAAGTAATAACAGCTATCCAAGCACTCAAAAACAGGCACTCTGTTGTTGTTTGTTCTATGCTTTGAGCAGCCGGCAATCAGCAAATGTCTTCTCCATTTTGGCTGCATTAACAGATAATAGAGCCAAGTCACAGCACATCCAACAGATGCATGCCCAGAATTATTTATGATTAGATTTGGAATAAAAGAGACTGCTCAAATTTTTACCAGTGATTTAATGTTTCATTTTTCATACATTTTGGGAACGGAAAAGCAATCTCGATAATCTGAGAAGAATTTGTTAACCTTTACTCCATTCCGCACCCATTGTTAAACCCTCTCCGTTAGCTATGTATAAGTAATAATTGTAACTGTGAAGAAAATAGGAGAACTGGTTGACTGGAATAATGTCAGATCTTTAATCTTATTCCCCTTGAAAAGCATTGCTTGGCTATCGGCGTAACTATTTATAGTGAAGTTGTTTGTGAACACCATGTGGACTAGATGTATCAGTGGCAATAAGGACAAGTTTCTCTCGGAGTTTAACAGTTGGTTTCTACCAAGGATCCTGGGTTGGTTATGTTTTACTGTAGTGTGACCAGGGCTGGCTCCAGGTTTGTGTGGGCCCTTGGGCAAAAGAGCTTCAGTGGGCCCCTTTTGGAGCAAACCATGTGCACTGCAGCAAAAAAACAACCTAAATTGGGTGGTATTTTTTTTTGCTGAGGCAGACCTACTTGAGTGGATTGTAATACAGTCCATTCCATACAAGTAGATACAACCTGTTCAGACATCAGAAATTACAAAAAGGTTACAATAAACAAAAGTAGCCGCGCTTCTTCAGGAACTTCGGTGTTCTGAAGAACCAAATATATAATTCTGTGCAATTAAAGTTTATATCATATGCACTTATATGAGCGTCGGTGGCCAAATGGGATGGGCAGCATCTACCGGTATGTGACTTCAACGGCCGATCAATATGCACAGGTAAGTGAGGGAGATGTTCTCAACAAACAACCCGGTTGCACGCTCCCTCGGAGAATAAGGATGTTCAGTGAACAAGAGATGTATCAGCAAATAGTTTATTGAATAAGGATTTAATTTATTGAATAACGATGATGCAGAGTCAGGCGGCTTCACCTACAGACCTCTTCCCAGTGACAGCAGAAAATTCTTGGATTTTACCACAGAAATGTTGTAATTCTTTCCTAATATACTGCAGAAGGTTTTTTCTATCTGAGGAAGGGGTGGTGCTCTTTGTTTGACACCGTTATCCCAAAATGCTTCATCCTTATTAGAGATGAGCGAACACTAAAATGTTCGAGGTTCGAAATTCGAATCGAACAGCCGCTCACTGTTCGTGTGTTCGAACGGGTTTCGAACCCCATTATAGTCTATGGGGAACATATACTCGTTAAGGGGGAAACCCAAATCCGTGTCTGGAGGGTCACCAAGTCCACTATGACACCCCAGGAAATGATGCCAACACCTCTGGAATGACACTGGGACAGCAGGGGAAGCATGTCTGGGGGCATCTAACACACCAAAGACCCTCTATTACCCAACATCACAGCCTAACAACTACACACTTTACACACTCAATACCACCTCTCTGACAGTAGGAAAACACCTTGAAACATGTGTATTTGGCACTTGCAGTGAGGAGAGCTTGTCACCAGCAGTGAATTTGGCCCTTGTAGTAAGTTGAGGTTGGCACCAACATTTGTTTTGAAAATCAGGGTGGATTGAGCCTCTAACCAGCAGAGTTTGGGCAAATTCATGGTGGAGGGAGCCTCTAAAAACCCCAGTTTGGACCAATTCATGGTGGAGGGAGCCTCTAAAAACCCCAGTTTGGACCAATTCATGGTGGAGGGAGCCTCTAAAAAACCCAGTTTGGACCAATTCATGGTGGAGGGAGCCTCTAAACAGCCCAGTTTGGACCAATTCATGGTGGAGGGAGCCTCTAAACAGCCCAGTTTGGGCAAATTCATGGTGGAAGGAGCCTCTAAAAACCCCCGTTTGGACCAATTCATGGTGGAGGGAGCCTCTAAACAGCCCAGTTTGGGCAAATTCATGGTGGAGGGAGCCTCTAACCAGCCCAGTTTGGGCAAATTCATGGTGGAGGGAGCCTCTAAAAACCCCAGTTTGGACCAATTCATGGTGGAGGGAGCCTCTAAAAACCCCAGTTTGGACCAATTCATGGTGGAGGGAGCCTCTAAAAACCCCAGTTTGGACCAATTCATGGTGGAGGGAGCCTCTAAAAAACCCAGTTTGGACCAATTCATGGTGGAGGGAGCCTCTAACCAGCCCAGTTTGGACCAATTCATGGTGGAGGGAGCCTCTAAAAACCCCAGTTTGGACCAATTCATGGTGGAGGGAGCCTCTAAACAGCCCAGTTTGGACCAATTCATGGTGGAGGGAGCCTCTAAAAACCCCAATTTGGACCAATTTATGGTGGAGGGAGCCTCTAACCAGCCCAGTTTGGACCAATTCATGGTGGAGGGAGCCTCTAACCAGCCCAGTTTGGGCAAATTCATGGTGGAGGGAGCCTCTAAAAACCCCAATTTGGACCAATTCATGGTGGAGGGAGCCTCTAAACAGCCCAGTTTGGGCAAATTCATGGTGGAGGGAGCCTCTAAAAACCCCAGTTTGGACCAATTCATGGTGGAGGGAGCCTCTAAAAAACCCAGTTTGGACCAATTCATGGTGGAGGGAGCCTCTAACCAGCCCAGTTTGGACCAATTCATGGTGGAGGGAGCCTCTAAAAACCCCAGTTTGGACCAATTCATGGTGGAGGGAGCCTCTAAACAGCCCAGTTTGGACCAATTCATGGTGGAGGGAGCCTCTAAAAACCCCAATTTGGACCAATTCATGGTGGAGGGAGCCTCTAACCAGCCCAGTTTGGACCAATTCATGGTGGAGGGAGCCTCTAACCAGCCCAGTTTGGGCAAATTCATGGTGGAGGGAGCCTCTAAAAACCCCAATTTGGACCAATTCATGGTGGAGGGAGCCTCTAAACAGCCCAGTTTGGGCAAATTCATGGTGGAGGGAGCCTCTAAAAACCCCAGTTTGGACCAATTCATGGTGGAGGGAGCCTCTAAAAACCCCAGTTTGGACCAATTCATGGTGGAGGGAGCCTCTAAACAGCCCAGTTTGGGCAAATTCATGGTGGAGGGAGCCTCTAAAAACCCCAATTTGGACCAATTCATGGTGGAGGGAGCCTCTAACCAGCCCAGTTTGGGCAAATTCATGGTGGAGGGAACCTCTAACCAGCAGAGTTGTGGGAAAGCAGGGTGGAGGGAGCCTCTAACCAGCAGAGTTGGTGGAAATCAGGGTGGAGGGAGCCTCTAACCAGCAGAGTTGGGGGAAATCATGTTGGAGGGAGCCTAGTATTAGCAGAATTGTGCAACGCTTATGGTGGATGAGTATGAGGATGCGGAGGAATTGGAGAGGTTGAGTACAGACATGGAGTTTCATGTTGGGGTGCTTTACACAGGTGGGCACAAAAATGAAGGCTCTATCCAGTGGTGGTTCATTTTTATCAAAGTGAGCCGGTCGGCACTCTCAGCTGACAGACGGGTGCGCTTGTCAGTGATGATGCCACCGGCTGCACTGAACACCCTCTCAGATAGGACGCTGGCGGCAGGACAGGACAGCACCTCCAAGGCATATAGGGCAAGTTCAAGCCACAGGTCCAACTTCGACACCCAATACGTGTAGGGCGCAGAGGGGTCGGAGAGGACAGGGCTGTGGTTGGAAAGGTATTCCCGCAACATGCGCCTATACTTCTCACGCCTGGTGACACTAGGACCCTCTGTGGCGGCACTTTGGCGAGGGGGTGCCATCAAGGTGTCCCAGACCTTAGACAGTGTGCCCCTCGTTTGTGTGGACCGGTGAGAACTTGGTCGCCTACTGGAGGAACTGTCCTCCCTGCCGCCAACGTCACATGCTGGAAACATCTCCATCATATTCTGCACCAATTGCCTGTGGCAAGCATTGATGCGATTGGCCCTCCCCTCTACCGGAATAAAAGACGAGATGTTGTTTTTATACCGGGGGTCAAGGATAGCAAAGATCCAGTACTGGTTGTCCTCCATGATTTTGACAATACGCTTGTCGGTTGTAAAGCACCCCAACATGAACTCAGCCATGTCTGCCACAGTGTTAGTTGGCATGACTCCTCTGGCCCCACCGGAAAGTTCAATCTCCATTTCCTCCTCATCCTCCATGTCTACCCATCTGCGCTGCAACAATGGGACGATTCGAAGTTGCCCGGAAGCCTCCTGTATCACCATCACATCATCGGACAACTCTTCTTCCTCCTCCTCCTCCTCCTCCTCCTCCTCCTCCATTAAACGCGATGAAGCGGACAGATGTGTGGACCTACTCTCCAGCTGTGACGGATCGGATGCTATCCCTGACTCCTCTGTGTGATCTGAGTTATCCCTGATGTCAATCAGGGATTCTCTCAGAACACACAAGAGCGGGATTGTAAGGCTCACCATCGCATCCTCAGAGCTCACCCTCCTTGTGGACTCCTCAAACACCCGTAGGATGTCACAAAGGTCTCTCATCCATGGCCACTCATGGATGAGAAACTGAGGCAGCTGACTTTGTGGCACCCTAGGGTTTTGTAGCTGGTATTCCATCAAAGGTCTCTGCTGCTCAACCACTCTATTCAACATCTGAAACGTTGAGTTCCAGCGTGTGGGGACGTCGCACAAAAGCCGGTGTTGTGGCACATGCAGGCGTTGCTGGAGAGATTTTAAGCTAGCAGCGGCTACTGTCGACTTGCGAAAGTGGGCGCACATGCGCCGCACTTTCACCAGTAGCTCTGGAACATTGGGGTAGCTCTTTAGGAAACGTTGCACCACTAGGTTGAAGACGTGGGCCAGGCATGGAACATGTTGGAGTCCGGCAAGCTCCAGAGCTGCTACCAGGTTCCGGCCGTTATCACAAACGACCATGCCTGGGCCCAGGTGCAGCGGCTCAAACCATATTGCCGTCTCATCGAGGAGGGCATCCCTCACCTCGGAGGCAGTGTGCTGTCTGTCCCCCAAGCTGATCAGCTTCAGCACAGCCTGCTGACGTCTACCAACGCCAGTGCTGCAACGTTTCCAACTCGTAGCTGGGGTCAATCTAACAGCGGAGGAGGAGGCGGTGGCGGAGGAGGAGGCGGTAGAGGAGGAGGAGGAGGGGGGTGTTCTTCTCGTGTCCCTGCCAGGAATGTTAGGCAGGGAGACGAGGTACACCGGGCCAGTTTGGGAAGCAGTCCCAGCCTCAACTACATTCACCCAGTGTGCCGTCAGTGAAATGTAGCGTCCCTGTCCGCATGCACTTGTCCACGCGTCGGTGGTCAAGTGGACCTTTGTGCAAAGCGCGGAACTAAGGGCCCGCCTGATGTTGAGTGACACGTGCTGGTGCAAGGCGGGGACGGCACACCGGGAGAAGTAGTGACGGCTAGGGACGGCATAGCGAGGTGCCGCAGTTGCCATCAGGTCCAGGAAGGCGGGAGTTTCAACAAGCCGGAACGCCAACATCTCCTGGGCCAGCAGTTTAGCGATGTTGGCGTTCAAGGCTTGCGCGTGTGGGTGGTTAGCAGTGTATTTCTGCCGCCGCTCCAATGTCTGAGAGATGGTGGGTTGTTGTAAAGAAGCGCCTGATGGTGCCTTTGATGGTGCAGGAGAAGGAGATAAGACAGGAACAGGGGAGGATGAGGGAGAAGTCAACAAAGTGGCGGAGGCAGATGAAGTGGTGTCCTGGCTCGTCCTCTGGAGTGCATCGCCAGCACAGTCAGCAGTGGCAGTGGCAGAGGCAGAGGCAGTGGCAGAGGCAGTGGCAGTGGCGTGAACGGCAGGCGGCCTTTGTCCTGCCGTTGCTGCCTGCCACTGATTCCAGTGCTTGGATTCCAAATGACGGCGCATTGAAGTGGTGGACAGGTTGCTCTTCTCAGAGCCCCTAATCAATTTCGAGAGGCAAATTGTGCAGACAACACTATATCTGTCCTCGGCGCATTCCTTGAAAAAACTCCACACCTTCGAGAAACGTGCCCTCAAGGTGGGAGTTTTTCGGGGCTGGGTACGAACTGGAACATCTTGGGAGATTCCGGGTGTGGCCTGGCTTCGCCTAAGCTGCTGACCTCTGCCTCTGCCTCTAGCTACCCTTTTTGGTGCTGCACTTGCCTCAACATCCACACTACTTTCCCCGCTTGACATCCCCCCTGTCCAGGTCGGGTCAGTGTCCTCATCATCCACCACTTCCTCTTCCAACTCCTGTCTCATCTCCTCCTCCCGCACAATGCGCCGGTCAACTGGATGCCCTGACGGCAACTGCGTCACATCATCGTCGATGAGGGTGGGTTGCTGGTCATCCACCACCAAATCGAACGGAGATGGAGGAGACTCTAGTGTTTGAGCATCTGGACACAGATGCTCCTCTGTTAGGTTCGTGGAATCGTGACGTGGAGAGGCAGGTTGAGGGACAATGAAAGGAGCGGAGAACAGCTCTGGGGAGCAGGGACAGTTGGGGTTATTGTTCTGTGAAGCTTGGGAATTTTGGGAGGAAGGAGGACAAGACTGTTGGGTAATAGGAGGAGAGGAGGCAGAGTCTGACTGGCTGCTGGACAATGTGCTGTAAGCGTTCTCTGACAGCCATTGCAAGACCTGTTCCTGGTTCTCGGGCCTACTAAGGTTTGTACCCTGCAGTTTAGTTAATGTGGCAAGCAACCCTGGCACTGTGGAGTGGCGCAATGCTTGCTGCCCCACAGGAGTAGGCACGGGACGCCCTGTGGCTTCACTGCTACCTTGCTCCCCAGAACCATTCCCCCGACCTCGCCCACGGCCTCGTCCACGTCCCTTTCCGGGAGCCTTGCGCATTTTGAATTCCCAGTTAGAAATTGGCACTATATACCAGTAGCAAAAATTGTGGGTGCACGTAACCCCAATATATTCTTTGAATTCCCAGTCAGACAATGGCACTATATACCAGTAGCAAGAAATGAGGGTATTTATAACCCCAATATATTCTTTGAATTACCAGTCAGAAACTGGCACTATATGGCAGTAGCAAGAAATGAGGGTATTTATAACCCCAATATATTCTTTGAATTCCCAGTCAGAAACTGGCACTGTATACCAGTAGTAAAAATTGTGGGTGCACGTAACCCCAATATATTCTTTGAATTACCAGTCAGAAACTGGCACTATATGGATGTAGCAAGAAATGAGGGTATTTGTAACCCCAATATATTCTTTGAATTCCCAGTCAGAAACTGGCACTGTATACCAGTAGTAAAAATTGTGGGTGCACGTAACCCCAATATATTCTTTGAATTCCCAGTCAGACAATGGCACTATATATCAGTAGCAAGAAATGAGGGTATTTATAACCCCAATATATTCTTTGAATTCCCAGTCAGACAATGGCACTGTATACCAGTAGTAAAAATTGTGGGTGCACGTAACCCCAATATATTCTTTGAATTCCCAGTCAGAAACTGGCACTATATGGCAGTAGCAAGAAATGAGGGTATTTGTATTCCCAATATACTCTTTGAATTCCCAGTCAGACAATGGCACTGTATACCAGTAGTAAAAATTGTGGGTGCACGTAACCCCAATATATTCTTTGAATTACCAGTCAGAAACTGGCAAAATATGGCAGTAGCAAGAAATGAGGGTATTTGTAACCCCAATATATTCTTTGAATTCCCAGTCAGAAACTGGCACTGTATACCAGTAGTAAAAATTGTGGGTGCACGTAACCCCAATATATTCTTTGAATTCCCAGTCAGACAATGGCACTATATACCAGTAGCAAGAAATGAGGGTATTTATAACCCCAATATATTCTTTGAATTCCCAGTCAGACAATGGCACTGTATACCAGTAGTAAAAATTGTGGGTGCACGTAACCCCAATATATTCTTTGAATTCCCAGTCAGAAACTGGCACTATATGGCAGTAGCAAGAAATGAGGGTATTTATAACCCCAATATATTCTTTGAATTCCCAGTCAGACAATGGCACTATATACCAGTAGTAAAAATTGTGGGTGCACGTAACCCCAATATATTCTTTGAATTACCAGTCAGAAACTGGCACTATATGGCAGTAGCAAGAAATGAGGGTATTTGTAACCCCAATATATTCTTTGAATTCCCAGTCAGAAACTGGCACTGTATACCAGTAGTAAAAATTGTGGGTGCACGTAACCCCAATATATTCTTTGAATTCCCAGTCAGACAATGGCACTATATACCAGTAGCAAGAAATGAGGGTATTTATAACCCCAATATATTCTTTGAATTCCCAGTCAGACAATGGCACTGTATACCAGTAGTAAAAATTGTGGGTGCACGTAACCCCAATATATTCTTTGAATTCCCAGTCAGAAACTGGCACTATATGGCAGTAGCAAGAAATGAGGGTATTTATAACCCCAATATATTCTTTGAATTCCCAGTCAGAAACTGGCACTGTATACCAGTAGTAAAAATTGTGGGTGCACGTAACCCCAATATATTCTTTGAATTCCCAGTCAGACAATGGCACTATATACCAGTAGCAAGAAATGAGGGTATTTATAACCCCAATATATTCTTTGAATTACCAGTCAGAAACTGGCACTATATGGCAGTAGCAAGAAATGAGGGTATTTATAACCCCAATATATTCTTTGAATTCCCAGTCAGAAACTGGCACTGTATACCAGTAGTAAAAATTGTGGGTGCACGTAACCCCAATATATTCTTTGAATTCCCAGTCAGACAATGGCACTATATGGCAGTAGCAAAAATAGTGGGTGTATATAGCCCCAATTCTATTGCTAGGGGACTTGCAGGGTATTTCTGGGGTGAAGGTGGGGGGGCACACCGTTGGAACGGGTATCGGGGGTATATATCGGGTATACGGGAATACACTGACAGTGTATTCCATTCAGGATCCTGGGAAAGCTGGGTTGCGGCGATTGAGCCCGTCAGTGCCACGTTACACTGACAAGCTTCTCCCTGGAATTTAGCTCTTACAAGAGCTGTTGTGGTTGTCTTCTCCTTCCTATCCTAGCCTGTCCCTGCCTACCCAGAATCTAAGCCCTAGCTAGCTGGACGGAAACCTCCGTCCTCGGTGAATTGCAAGCTCAGAATGACGCGAACCTGGGCGGCGCTGTTCTTTTAAATTAGAGGTCACATGTTTTCGGCAGCCAATGGGTTTTGCCTACTTTTCTCAACGTCACCGGTGTCGTAGTTCCTGTCCCACCTACCCTGCGCTGTTATTGGAGCAAAAAAGGCACCAGGGAAGGTGGGAGGGGAATCGAGTAATGGCGCACTTTACCACGCGGTGTTCGATTCGATTCGAACATGCCGAACAGCCTAATATCCGATCGAACATGAGTTCGATAGAACACTGTTCGCTCATCTCTAATCCTTATTCAATAAACTATTTGCTGATACATCTCTGGTTCACCGAACATCCTTATTCTCCAAGGGAGCGCGCAACTGGGTTGTTTGTTGGGAACATCTCCCTCACTTGTGTGCAGACATCAGAAAGTAAAGAGGAATTTTAGGCAGACATCTGCCCATATTCCTGTTTATTTCCTCCCCCGCTGGCTTATGGTGGAGGATACAGAGCATCAGCAGGCCTTTGCGGCTTTCTACCGCTGATTAGTCCCAAATAAATGGGTCTTACCAGTGGGGAGTCTCAAGTCGCGGCCTCCAAATCAGCTGCAAAATACACAGCAAGATCCAGCATTTTTTTTCAGCATTCTGCACTAATTGTTTTCAATGGGAGCCAGAATGCAGGAAGAATCAACTGTTTGAATGAACTGTGGTACCTGTGTAAGCGCCGTGACCCCTTCTCTGTTTACATAGTGTCATATATCGCATAGTGGCCATGTAATGTAACTACAGCCTGGTCCTATACACACAATTACTATAAACAGACAAAATGTGATATAAACAAGTGCCATGGCCCCCACATACAGCTGATCCGTGGGTCACGTATCTCTTATTGATTAACTATTCTGAGGATAGATCATCAGTAAAAATGAGCTGAAAAACTCCTTAAGCCTAAAGCCCAACGTGGAATCCTGCAGCAAAAAAGCGCTGCGGGAAAATACACAGCTGTAAAGCATCGCGTTTCTTCCTACAGCCCTTTGCACAGAAAGTTTGCTGAGCGCTCCTCTGCATATTTTCTGCTTCAATTATATCTAAACGGCCGTCGTGTCCATAGGTATGCTGCCATTTCCAAAACTAAGATTGTTTTGGAAATTACAGCGTGTAACTTATTTTACGGCAAAGTGGGGATGGGGCCTCACATTGCGAAAACACTATGTGAAAACCTAACATTTTACAGTTCCTGCAAAGTGAATGGGATACTAGCAAATCCCATCCACACATTGTGGAAAAATATGTGCAATGGACATAGTATGATTTCCAAAACTTTGGGTTTTTGAAATTACAGGATATCAATTATACCTACGAAAACCCTGTCAGTTTCCCTATAGGTGTAATGGAAGCAGAAAGTGTAAAGCACTGTGGGAAAAAACACAATGCATTACTGCCGCGGTTTTTTCGGCAGTACTATTTTGTTACAGCTCGCTACGTGAGGCCTTAGTCTTAATAAAGCCCAAGTGCCACCTTCATTAAATTAATTGCCCCTTCATAATATGCCCCTGATTCCCCCTGACATAAATACTGCACCCCTAATGAACCCTTATATCAATGACCAACCCCTCATGTTCATAATGCCTCCTAATATAAATAAATCCGCCCTTGTATTCATAAAGCCCCCTAACAACCCTTATATATATATGACCCCCTTTATGTTCATAATGTCCCCTCCCTTATAGTTATAATTTCCCCTCCAAACAACCCCTTGTACTATTAAAATACCCACAACTAAGCTAAAAAAAAAAATAAAGTTATACCCACCTACCTTCGATCCTGATGAATGGAGCCGCCGCCTCTTCACGTCCAAGCTCAGGACGTCTGTTGTTTACAAGACTGGCAAGTTGCAGGAAGCATTTTAACTAGATCGGTGTCTGCAGACACCGATCTAGTTAAAAGTAAGATCTATTAATGGCAGCGCCTAGGTGGTCCCAGTGCAGCCTCCATTGGTGTAACTAAAGTCTTGTGCCCGAGTGCAAACTTTTGTCTGGGGCCCCCTACCCCTTCTTAGAGTGAATTCTTGATAGTTGTGGTTACTGAAGCAATATCTCTGATACTTGAAAGGGATAAAGCTGTAGTACCCACAACTGCAGTTATCATGAATACAGTGAGTGAGCAGCACAGCGCCTGGCAATGTAAACAATAATGGGACAGAATTACATGCTCCAAAGTGGCCCCCAAACAGTATTACATGCTCTATAGTAGCCCGCAAAGAGTATTACATGCTCCATAGTGACTCCCAAACAGTATTATGTGTGTCACAGTGGCCCCACACAATATTACTTACTCCTTAGTGACCGCAAACAGTATTACGTGTGCCACAGCGGCCTCCAAACAGTATTATTTGCTCACCAGTGACCTCACACTGTATTATATTCTCACAGTGCTCAACCCCGAAGCCTGAACCCTCCCATTCCCCCTCTTGCTCACAAACAGCCTGCATCCCCATGTCCCCTCTCTTGCTCAAACATTTTCTCTTCTCTCCACCTTACTTTCCATTAGACCGTTCCCTGCAGATTAATCTTCCTGTGTAACATCACACTGTTCTGTACAATCCTAAGTAGCTCCGCCCTCAAATGACATAATCAAAGGTCCTTAAGCCCAATAGCATCTAGCACAGGATGGAGTCTCTGTGCCCCTCAGCACCTCACACAGTCAGCACCCAGCAGCCCACTGGGCCCCCTCAAGAGGTTGGGCCCCCGGCACTTGCCCAGGCGTGCGGGGTGCTGACGCCAGTCCTTGGTGTGACAATGGCTAAAGATATGGAAAGATAGGATACTGCAGACTAGGAACGTGGACTGGATAAAGTAATATCAGTGCAAGAGTGTTAGGTCAACAGCCAATGAAAACCGCAATGCTGCGGAGTTACTTAGCACGTAATTGAGCAAAGCAGCAGTGTCCAAATCTAAAGGGACAGAAAACAACCAAATATGTGCAGGATACAAGCTGGATAATCCAGAAGTCAGAAATCACAAAGTTGAATCTAGACATGGTGCCAAACATGGAACTAGAAATAGAGGACAGATGTTGTTAAGAATGAACATAACATGCCAATTAACATTGAGTCAACTAGTAAATGCTTCAAAAAATGAAGTATAACTATTAGAGATGAGCGAACACTATTCGGAACGACTGTTCCGAATAGCACGCTCCCATAGAAATGAATGGACGTAGCCAGCACGAGGGGGGTTAAGTGACCGGCCGTTGACAAAGTGTGCGTGCCGGCTGCTTCCATTCATTTCTATGGGAGCGTGCTATTCGGAACGGCTGTTCCGAATAGTGTTCGCTCATCTCTTATAACTATCCTTAATGTTGCTCCGACTGCCAGGACATTGTAAATGATATATCAGTGAACTCTTCAAAAGTAGTGATAAATGGCCCCTTGGGAACTGGTAGCACTGGGCACTGCAAAGACGTCACAGCAGTAAATGTATAACGTATTCAAGTATCAATGTACTGCAAAGCAACTAGAGAAAAGCTGATCTGTCCACTGCATTATACAGTATATAGGTATAATAATATTCATATTGTGGATGGATTATCCTCAGCAGATATTGTAGTTCTTAATGAGTCCTTAAGGGAACACATATTACAGTAGTTTCACAAATCCAATAAGATTTTCTTTTCTGTTTTATCTTTTTTGTTTTCATATACACATTTTAGCCTATAAAGAGTACAATTGTGATTCTATTTTCATCATACTGAGCTGTCTTGTAAAATATTACAAGTTATGAGTTACGTCTAGTTTGGATGGGGTGTTATTACGGAAATTTATTCTGATTACCATATTTGGAGTTGGGGAATTTTTCCCTAATAAAGGGCAACTGGCATCCTCCTCCTAAGAGCAGTTCTGTCTGTAATAGACATCCCTCTATGTATGACACTGGATTTAGATATAGTGCCTGGCAATGACTTAGAGAACAAACCCCCAAGGCTAGATGATTGTTGCTGAGCATAGAAAAAGCATAATGATTGATCAATGTTTCTAAACATAAAAATATATCAATGAACAAATTACAGATTTTATTAAATTTTTTCCAAAAATATATATTACATATGGGCAAAGCATTACAGTTTGAGCCAGGTTCAATCCCAAATTATTCATTTTTTAACTAAACTGAATAATTGGGGATTCATTTGGGGATTCAATTGGGGATTTGGCCGCAGCAACATACATTGCAGTAAATAATTATACTCTGTCTCTTCGGTGTATAATAGGTGGAAGCCCAGAGGAAGTGAAAAAAAACCCAAGACATTTATACTTATCTTTCCTTACTCCTCTACATAGGAGCTGTAGGTACATTTATAGAGGATAACCTGCCTTGATCTTGTCTGGCTGGGCCAAAGGACTTGCTTGGGATAGGTATACAGCCAAATTCCACCTGACCACCATAAATATGCAAAACCTGAGATCATCTACCAAATAATATGTCCTGTACATTAAGAAATTGCTTTATAGCTATTTGAAAGCTTAAATCAAAAACATGTTAAAGTACATTTGATTTTTTTTATTTATTTATAGAAATGTGAATATACTTACTGTGTAAGCGGCCATTTTTCTTGTGGCCACAAGAATGAGGCCTAGAAGTTTGACTGTCAGCGCAGGAAGAAATTGCATGAAAAGGCCGTTCCTGAAGAAGATGGAGGTGTTGCTGAAGAGTTATCTCTTGGGGACGTCCCCAGTGCTGTTTGAGTGCTGGAGTCCACCCCCAGTGCCCACACAATGGAGACTGCTGTGGTCTGATCTTAGACTCCGCCTCCTCACAGACAAGTCTCAGGCAGAACCAGCGTTGATTGGCCAAATGCTGTACACTGGTCAATCAACCCTGGTCAATGCATTCCTATGAGAAAACGTCATCTCCCGCATAAACGCAAGCTGTCAGCTCCCCGACTAGCAAGGACGAGCCTGCTGCAGATTGTATGTAAACCTTTAATGACATACCATTTGGGCTAATTTTCAGTTAGTATAATAAATCGCCATATATTTAATCACATACTTTTTCGATCTGTTACCCTCATTCATCTCTTGTCGAAGGACACTGGAAATCATTGAGATGTAAGATCATGGATGTAATTATCTTTTAATTATGTGTAGATATTAGAGGTCTTACATCTAATGGTACTAACAGAGGTGACCTAGTGACAACCTCCCATTCATTTTCAGAAAAGGGAGTTTTTGTCATACATAATAGATGAAAGAGTAAAATTGCATTAAACTCATGCACATCTATTCATAAGCTGTAATGGCTTCAAAGGTAAAGCAAGGATAAACTAACAGATACAATGAAAAAAAATCTACTGATAACTACTATCTAAACAAATTCTATGTAATTAGAGGTTATCTAATTATAAGGTTAAGCTTGCAAAGTGGACTCAAGAATGTTGTATTTGTGCTGTGTACGCATCTAAACACTATCTTAGAGATTCATACTGTATGTAACAGTAATAATGCTTCAACAGAGTAAATTATTGAAATAAGAATACAAGCTTGAGGCCGGGGCCTGACGTTGCAAAAATGGGTTTGGACGCTTCAGTACAAAGATTTGTTTCCAGACGAATAAGTTTGATACGAACCAGAGTTTAAATTGGCTTTAAACATAGTGTATGGTAATGTAATTGTCTTGTTTATTTTTGTTATTGTTTAATATGGGACTTATTGATATTTATTTACCAGGTAATCATATGGGTAAACTATTGGTCTACTATTCATGTGAACGCCGTATTACCTTCTTAGCAATATTTCTATTTTGCATGTGTTTACTTGTGGTTTATACACAGTATAATATACACAGTGGATGGTTTTTATCCCTAGTTTTATCTGTAATAATTTTCAAGTCAGTTAATGTTTCCAGTCTCCACATTTTATTTAATTTTTTTTATGTTTTTACCTCATATGTGAGAGCCAGAGACTTCACTGTGCCTTCCATGCAGCTTAGTAGAGGAAACTAAAAAAGGTATTTACAGTTCACACCCGAGATCAGAGATCACTTGTATTTTCACCTCCACCTAAAATCTCTGAATGGCTCTCATGCGGCAAGGTTGTAGTTGTTTGGTTGCTATGGCAGTCAGGAGTCTCACAGTCTATGGTATAAAGAATCTAATGGTCACAGGTTCAAATCTCATTGGAGATGGGGGGGACATTAATCCAGCTAAAAATTAATTAAATAAAAAGACACATGAGGAATTTCGATATCACAAAATGGTCAGACTATAAATATAATAAATACAATAAAACACTTCACACAGATCTGTACGCTGAAATATAAGGATTTCCGGGTGTCACAATATTATGATACAAACAAAATTCTTTCTTTCAATGATTTTTTAATTTTTGGAATGTATTAATACATGTTAGACAGCTATAGATTTGGTATTGCCGTAACCGTACTGACCAGAAAAACAGCATGAGCCATAAAAACAAAACAAACAAGAAAGGGGGCCACACGGTGGCTCAGTGGTTAGCACTGCAGCCTTGCAGGGCTGGAGTCCTGGTGCTCAAATCCCGCCAAGGGCAAAAAAAACATCTGCAAGGAGTTTGTATGTTCTCCCCATGTTTGCATGGATTTCCATCCCAAATTCCAAAGACATACTGATAGGAAAAAAAATGTACATTGTGAGCTCTATGTGGGGCTCACAATCTACATTAAAAAAAAAAAAAAAAAAAAAAAAAAAAAACAAGAAAGTGGCGAACATTTTGTTTTTCACAATAATACCACGTTTCAAAGTTTTTACCAGATTCCCAGTACAATGTACATAATAATAAATGTCGCCATTATGAGGTACAAGTAAGAATAGTAATAGTAAATAGTAAGAATAAAAATTTTACAGTTTTTGGAAGCTGGGGACTAAAAGAAAGAAGCTGCAAAAATTAAAAGTGGATTTATTGGGAAGGAAGTGTTCAAGAATAGGCAATAATACATATTTGGTGTGGTTCCAACAATTGCACACCTCTTCCTTTTCCAGGGATCAATTTCTGGAACTATACAGTGGATGGAGCAAGAAGTAGACAAGTCCTTCCACTGTATAGTGATTGTGATGGAGTAGTGCAGCTCATCTCCCATTGACTTCAGTGCTTGCATGTATATAAGCCACAATAAAAGCTGAATTCTCTCAATAATATCACTTAACTGGAACATGTCAGGTGTATTTGGAGCACTAAACCACCGGTAGGTACCTATGGACTTAATTTTTTAGTCTACAGTCATGGCCAAAAGTTTTGAGAATGATACAAATATTAATTTTTACAAAGTCTACTGCTTCAGTTTTTCTAATGGCAATTTGCATATACTCCAGAATGTTATAGAGTGATCAGCTTAACAGCAATTACTTGCAAAGTCAATATTTGCTTAGAAAATGAACGTTATCCTCAAAAACACATTTCAACATCATTGCAGCCCTACCTTAAAAGGACCAGCTAACATAGTTTCAGTGATTGCTCCATTAACACAGGTGTGGGTGTTGATGAGGACAGGGCTGGAGATCAATCTGTCATGATTAAGTAAGAATGACACCACTGGACACTTTAAAAGGAAGCTGGTGCTTGGTATCATTGTTTCTCTTCTGTTAACCATGGTTATCTCTAAAGAAACATGTGCAGTCATCATTGCACTGCACAAAAATGGCCTAACAGGAAAGAGTATCGCAGCTAGAAAGATTGCACCTCAGTCAACAATCTATCGCATCATCAAGAACTTCAAGGAGAGAGGTTCTATTGTTGGCAAAAAGGCTCCAGGGTGCCCAAGAAAGACCAGCAAGTGCCAGGACCATCTCTTAAAAGTGTTTCAGCTGCGGGATCAGGCTACCAGCAGTGCAGAGCTTGCTCAGGAATGGCAGCAGGCAGGTGTGAGTGCATCTGCACGCACTGTGAGGCGGAGACTCTTGGAGCAAGGCCTGGTCTCAAGGAGGGCAGCAACGAAGCCACTTCTCTCCAGAAAAAAACATCAGGGACAGACTGCTATTCTGCAAAAAGGTACAGGGAGTGGACTGCTGAGGACTGGGGTAAAGTCATTTTCTCTGATGAATCCCTTTTTCGATTGTTTGGGACATCTGGAAAACAGCTTATTCGGAGAAGACGAGGTGAGCGTTACCACCAGTCTTGTCTCATGCCAACTGTAAAGCATCCTGAAACCATTC
Organism: Leptodactylus fuscus; assembly: GCF_031893055.1. Taxonomy (NCBI): domain Eukaryota; kingdom Metazoa; phylum Chordata; class Amphibia; order Anura; family Leptodactylidae; genus Leptodactylus; species Leptodactylus fuscus. The sequence continues at coordinate 166,083,697 of NC_134268.1, read as the reverse complement.
ATGTGTGGGGTTGCTTCTCAGCCAAGGGAATCGGCTCTCTCTTGCCTAAAAACACAGCCATGAATAAAGAATGGTACCAGAATGTCCTCCAAGATCAACTTCTCCCAACCGTCCAAGAGCAGTTTGGCGATCAACAATGCCTTTTCCAGCATGATGGAGCACCTTGCCATAAAGCAAAGGTGATAACTAAATGGCTCAGGGAACAAAACAGAGAGATTTTGGGTCCATGGCCTGGAAACTCCCCAGATCTTAATCCCATTGAGAACTTGTGGTCAATCATCAAGAGACGGGTGGACAAACAAAAACCTACAAATTCTGACAAAATGCAAGCATTGATTGTGCAAGAATGGACTGCTATCAGTCAGGATTTGGTCTAGAAGTTGATTGAGAGCATTCCAGGGAGAATTGCAGAGGTCCTGAAGAAGAAGGGTCAACACTGCAAATATTGACTTGCTGTATTAACTCATTCTAACTGTCAATATAAGCTTTTGTTACTCATAATATGATTGCAATTATATTTCTATATGTGATAAAAACATCTGACAAACACACATAAAAACCAGAGGGCAGCAGATCATGTGGAAATATAATATTTGTGTCATTTTCAAAACTTTTGGCCATGACTGTACATCTGCTTGCTTCTTGCTGCAAGCACTGGAGCTGGAGTAGTATACCTCTGCTTTATTGCACATGCGCAGGACTTCAGGCACATGTGCAGTGAGGCTGATCCATGCTTCGCTGCCTTCAATAAAGACTGGGCCTGCACCAGGAGCACCAAAGATGAGTCCAATGAAATGAACAGAGCTCAGGTTGCTGTAAATCTATATAAAAATGTATTTTGACCTAAATGTTGCTGTCAACTAAGCAGAGCGGAAGGATGGTTGATAATTAAAATTGTTGCATGTGGCTTCAAGATTGCTGAAAGTGTTCACACAGGGCCAAACTATGTAACATAGACACTAAAAATATTAGATCTGAGTACTGTACTATTGGCAGATGGCAAACTTACAAGAAACATTAACTGTGAAATTATTTCAGACATTTTAACCTTAATTTAATTAATCGCTACAATTATTCAAAGCTGTGAGGAATTTCTTTGAAAGTTTGCATATTAATTGGAATTTATATCTGAATCTTAAGAGATTTGCTCGATTTAGAAGCTTTTTGACTGGAAGTGACTATTAAACTCTTCTGACTGATTTATTATAGTGTTCCCCATAAAATAAGACCTTGTAGATAACAGCATGTTGTCACTTAGAAGTCTAATGTTACACTGCCTCGTTCATCGCGATCACTGCAGGGGCACAACATTACATGTTTGCTCCCTCTGGTGGCTGTTCACATGTACACATGCAAGTCTATCACTGTAAAAGAAGTAGGTTAACCTATAAAGGACAGTACTTCTTGTTCTACAGCATACATAAGGTATGTTCATATCTTATATAAGGGAATAAAATGGAAGGCATTAGGTGACCAAAGCGGCATCCATTTGTAATCAGTTATTTGGCTCTGTAATGTATCACATTGACCTTTTCGGAACAAGACAGTAAAAGTATGAAAAAAATTGACTACAAAATAAACCCTTACCACAATAAAAACATAAACGCCACATTAAAAAAAACAAAAAAAACAGAAATTACTTGCTCTGATAACACACTAGTAATTGACTATTGAGTGAACAAACTCATAAACCGCAAGCATATAGCCTGCATTATGACTCCATAGAATCTCACAATTTAGGTTTCATTCAGATGTTTGTTTTTAACCAAACATATTTATCCTAGTTTATGAACATGACAATTTTGTGAATGGTCTAATATGGTTAAATATACTGGACCAAAATGAAAGAAGCCCACGGTTTGTGAAAGATTCAGACATCTGAATAGAAGTGCTGAAAAGTACTCCAATGACTCCGCAATAGTAGGTCTCATCACAGATGAAGACGACAGGGAGTAGAGAGACTTAAACCGGGACTTTGTGGACTGGTGTCAATGGAACCACCTCAGGATTAATGCTGGGAAGACCAAGGAGATGGTGCTGGACTTTAGTAGTAGAGTGGTAAGTAGAGGAGTGACTTGGATGTGCTGCACAGAAAGGGTTACAGTAGGCTCTACCTGCTCAGGAGGCTGAGGACCTTTGGAGTCCAGGGGGCACTTCTTAGGGCCTTTTTCAACTCTGTAGTAGCATCAGCATCAGGGAGCCCCCTGGACCCAGTACAGGTGGTGGGTGACAGAAGGACACTGTCCGTGGTGAGCTCCATGCTGGAGAATAACTCCCACCCCATGTATGAGACTGTGACAGCACTGGGCAGTACTGTCAGTGACCGACTGCTTCACCCCAAGTGTGAGAAGGAGCGCTATCAGAGATCCTTACTCCCAACCGCGGTCAGGCTATATAATCAACATCAGGCTAAGTGAAGATCTACACAGAGAACTAAATGATCCTGAAGTCTCTCTTTTCTTTTTAGACTCCTAGTATCTTTTTCTATCTGCTATTCTGAGTTTGTATGTGTTCTTTTTTGTAATATTTTACTATATTATCCATGCTGCTGTAACACACTGAATTTCTCCCATGGTGGGGCTGTTAAAGGATTATCTTATCTTATCTTGAACATGACCATTAAAAACATACATCTGAAAAAGACCTTAGTGATTTATTCTGCCTCAGGTCCCTGAATTAGATATAAATGAGTTTGCAATGGAATGCACTCTAATGATGCTTAGATTGCTTTCTGATCTATGGGGGCTTCCGAATAATTCTTTTTTTTTTTTTTTTTTTTTTAGAGAGAAAGAAAGAAAGAAAGAAAGAAAGAAAGAAAGAAAGAAAGAAAGAAAGAAAGAAAGAAACTTCTGAATAATTCTGACCCAGAGCAGGATAGCACCAGCTCTGTAATCATCTATGTCATTGGAATGGAATGAATGCAAAGCTCCTATAGATGTGAATGCATGACAGAATGCACCTGGATAAAACTGGGATGTCACTCCCAGTGACATCCAAGTGCATTCCACTGCTGTCTCAGTCCCACATCAGAAGCACATTTGGTCATTTGTATGGTGTCTAAATCTAGAAATAAAAAAAGTTTCTTTGTAAAAATTTGTTTCGTTCTAAGCATGTATAGTAACATTAAGCAAACGATAAGGATATCCTTCTTTCTACAGGCAGCAAAAAGGCAAGCCAATACATACTGAACTGACATTTAAATGAAATAGTAAAAACGCTCTGAATAAATCTCTAAGTCACAGCGTACTTTCAAGAAAGCCTTTGCAGGACGCATTTGCAAGGTTCAATTTTATTGATTTTTTGGCTGGTGCCTCAGCTGTTCAAATATTCATCAATGTAATTCCAAAAACAGACAGAGGCAAACAAAAGTGCACAACTGATCTTAGAGTCTAAGCAACAGGGGCGAGCAACTGTTAGCTTCTCATTATGCTAGTTTAGCTGTATAAGATCAATATGTGACAAAAGTAACTAATAGCATGGATATTTTATAAACATAAAGCATCTGAAACATGAAAGAGACACAAGTTGTGGAGCCAAAGCTAAATCTTTCATGCTCGGTGACTTTCATTAGAATGGATTCTGAATGATTTGTATTTCTACAGATCAAAAGATACAACAGTAAAGGTGCTGTAAAAAGTGCCTTTAGAACAACAAAAACAAAGAAACACTCAGATTAATTCTTGAATTTAGAGATACTGAACTTTCATATCTTTGATAACGTAAAAGTGCTATTGGCAGGAATATCTGATACATTTTTAAGCTTCTCTCTTTATGGTGCTGAATCTAAAATTCAATATGTACAATTCTCAACCAGTTTTAGCTATACATCACCACTTAATGGCGACCTCTTCTGAATCATATAGTGTTATCCATTTTTGTAATTGGTAGAACCAGAAGGTAGCACACTGTGCAGCAATCCAGTGAAGTACTTTATACTTACCCCCTTTCTAATTGTGAGTGCTGTTCATTCTCTATGTTTAAGACAGATAGAGAAAGAAGGTGGAAATAGACTGACACCAGAGATACTGGAAGAAGCCAGGCACAATCCTAAAAGATGAGTCAGTACATGTTACGGTTCTGTGGACAAATATAAAAAATAGTATTTTAACCACAGAACCGCTAGAGTGCAGGTCACTGCAGTGAGGTCCACAAGCCTCTGGGGCGGCCGTGTGTCTGGGCAAGCTGCAGTACTGCGTTAGTGTGCACAGGGGCAACACTCATACACCAGTTAATTTCATTGGAGAAAAGAGGCGGAGCAGCTCCTAATGTGAACAGTGCTGCAAGGAGAATTCACTCCAGTTAACCCCACTGGGTGAATGGTGTGTGTGTGTGGTTTTAATGTGAACCAGCCGCACGGAAGGCTTCACTCTAGTTAACTGCACTGGGTGAATGGTGTGTGTGCAGCTTTAATGTAAACTAGCCACAAAGAAAGATTCACCCCAGTTAATTTCACTGGGTAAATGGTGTGTGTGCGACTTTAATATGAACTAGCCGCAAGGAAGGATTCACTCCAGTTAACTTCACTGGGAGAATGGGTGTGTACAGCTCTTAATGTGGATTAGCTGCAATAGTCGTGCACCAGTAACCTTTACTGGGGGACTGCACCAGAGCTTTAGGCTGCAGCCCAGGCTGCCAGGGGTTAATGTCACCCCTGGTCAGAAAACCAAACAGGACTCCTTAAACACTAGGAGTAGCAGTGGCGGAAGACAAAGCAATAGGCAAACTAGAGAAACCACACCTGCTGCAGTGTCACGGGCTGGGACAGTGTCTGCTGCTCCCAAGCCCTAGTGTGGCGCTGGCAGTTCAGGATTTATAGGTTCTACCTAAACGTTTCCAGAGTTAGAGACAGAGGTATCCCCACACAGAGGCCTATCCTGTCGGCCTAGCATTGCTGGAACCGAGCCCTGCAGTATCCTTCCCCAGTTTGAGTTTAAGTGTGAACGCCGGGCAGCGCCGCACCTCCCATGAGGCGACCTAAAGCGACTGCTTCAGGCGGCGCTATGCCAGGGCCCCGGGGAGGGCAGCATTTTTGCTTACCTGGCTTAGCATCACCGAGCGGTGGATCGGGGAGGCCTCTGGAGCAGCGCTGCTCCAGCGGCCTCCCCTCATGCTCAGGCAGAGAGCAGGTCATCTCTGTACCTGCTCTCTGCCTGCTAACGCCGCTCTGCTACGCCCCCTTCATTCCGCCCCGCTCCCCTTCACTCCGCCTCACCCCTCCGCTCTGCCCCCTCCTCCCGGGGGGTGGCTTTCTGTCGTCCGCCTCGGGCGGCGAAAAAGGTAGGTTCACCCCTGACGCCGGGTGGCGGAAACTCAAGCTATTTAAGGGGAAGTCCCCGCCCAGCAGGGCAGTGCCCATGACCTCACCTGACATGTTCAGTGTGGTCAAAACACAACAGCCTCTAGTCGTCTCACTGTCCGACGTTGAGGGCGAGGGTTGGACTGGCCCGCAGGTGGCGCTGTGCGTCTGAAGGTGAACCTGCGAGAACCCATCCTAACAATACACCTGTAGACAATAATTATGGTTGACTTGGTACTGTGACCATTTCTGCATCTCTTCCTCAGTCCCTTTCTTCATGTCTTAAATAGGGAAAACTGGAGAATGATGTTAAAAGACTGTAACGGCTGTATTATAGTAAAGAAATTGCTGACATTATAGTCTCAAGCTGCTTTATCTGAATACGTTATAGAGGAGTCAGATGGGGGAATATTACTAAAGATTATAATTTATTGATCATTGCTACCCATCCCTGACTCTCTAACTCACACGGACAGAGCAGAAACACTGTGTATTTCAATACCTAATTTATTGATATATATTACTTTCATAGTAATGTTCCATGCCCATAGTAAACAGATCAGTGGGGAGCAGGCTCTGATAATGCAATATGCAATTTCTGCTTATCAATGTCACTGCTTCCAATGAAACTAAGACCCTATAACTTTCCAAGTACACAGTGCTGTGTAAAAGTATTAGGCAGATGTGGAAACAATGCTGCAAAGTTAGAATGCATTCAAAAATTAAAGTGCTAATAATTTATTTCTGTTAATGAATAAAATACAAATTGAATAAACATAAGAGAAAATTAAATTAAATTAGCGGCTCCTAAGGGACCCAGTAAACTTCTGGTACCCAGATGGCTATCCGCTATTTTTTTTCTTACATTACCCACTGTAGGTAACAGATGGTTTTCACTTACCTTTCTTTTCTCCCATCCACTACTGCCATCCCTTGGACCTCCAGGGGAACTGCATATTATATTCCACATGTCGCATTGTAATGCTGAGCTTGTGAACATAATATATGTCACACTCAGAGTCCTAAGCAGAGGCTTCCCTAGACGGAAGCAAGGAAAAGTATGTGAAAATTGTTCATTTCCCAATGAGGGGGCACTATATGGTGTAGGGGCTTGTAACAGGGGCTCTTAAACAGGTATCCTTACTGGTGCACATGTAGTAAAGGTGCCTGTTACAGGCCCCTATACAAAGAGGGTCCCATTACAGATCCCTGTTGCAGGCCCTCGTATAATCAGGGCCCCTGTTACAGGCTGTCAAAGTCAGAGCATATGTTACAGGCTGGGTCCTAGAGGATTCCTGTATTCCTCCTGCAACTAGGACTAGATGTATCAAGTCCCCCCCACACCAAAACATTACTGTTAAAATGCTCCCAAAGGTCTGTTATGAACTTATAAGGACACAATGTAAAAACTATGTTTTAAGCTCATTTAAACTCTGGCTCGTGATGAACTTTTTTAACCCGTAACAAATCTTTGGATTGGACCACTTGAATCCATCTCCAAATATAATGATGCTCCCTAAAATATTAAAGAAGACCTTTCATCAGATTGGGCACAGGCAGTTTTATATACTACTGGAAAGCTGACAGTGCGCTGAATTCAGTGCACTATCGGCCTTCCTGATCTGTGCTTTTCTGACAGGGACGCCCTTCTGCCCAGCAGCCTATCACGCTGTACTGTGGAGTAGGGAGCATCGCCCCCTCCCACTCCTGATAATACTCGTCTATGGACGAGCTGTGTGAGCAGATGGAGGGGGCGTTCCTCCCCGCTCCACAGTACAGCGCGATAGGCGCTGCTAGGCAGAAGGGCATCCCTGGCTAAGTGGACGCCCTTCTGACTTTTAAAGCCCTACGGTACGGAGACCGATAGCGCTTTACCCGGGGCACAGATCGGGAAAGCCAACAGTGCGCTGAATTGAGTGCACTGTCGGCTTTCCAGCAGTATATAGAACTGCCTGTGCCCAATCTGATGAAAGGTCCTCTTTAAGGGACCCACAAAAGTGAAACTTCCATTTCTATTGTTTTGACTCTGGTTTGTGAAATGTTAATATGATATAGAAAAAAATGACTTACCAACATTTTCCTTTCCTGGCATCTGGTAACACCTATACAATTAGTAAGAATTAATTACGATCAATCAAAGGACCGCCAGGGCAACGAAGGAGTGGCTTTGTAAGAAGCATTTCAAGGTCCTGCAGTGGCCTAGCCAGTCTCCAGATCTCAACCCTATCGAAAACCTTTGGAGGGAGTTGAAAGTCCGTGTTGCCAAGCGACAGCCCCAAAACATCACTGCTCTAGAGGAGATCTGCATGGAGGAATGGGCCAACATACCAACAACAGTGTGTGCCAACCTTGTGAAGACTTACAGAAAACGTTTGACCTCTGTCATTGCCAACAAAGGAGATAGAACAAAGTATTGAGCTGAAATTTTGTTACTGACCAAATACTTATTTTCCACCATAATTTGCAAATAAATTCTTACAAAATCAGACAATGTGATTTTCTGGATTTGTTTTCTCATTTTGTCTCTCATAGTTGAGGTCTACCTATGATGTAAATTACAGACGCCTCTCATCTTTTTAAGTGGTGGAACTTGCACTATTGGTGACTGACTAAATACTTTTTTGCCCCACTGTATATGCAGCAATGAAAAAATATCTAAAGGGGTTATTCAGGTTTCAAAAATGATCTACCAATACATCAGCAGTGCTATACTCACTGTTCTCTTGTGCAGCCTTTTCTTGGCTTTATGTTACTTGAGACTCTTTGTATCACTGTCATTTACACAAAAAGTGGAAAAAACAAATGAACAAGAATAACCGCGCTTCTTTCAGATCTTTGGATTGGTGCGTTTGTTTTAAATCAAAAGAGCTTGTCTGTGACCTTTTCTGCTCCTATCTGTACAAAGGATAGCATTATTGTTAGTATACTCCATCAATAGTACTGCATGCTGTTCAGCCGAAAATATTGAGGTATTTCATCTAAATTTTGTTATGTACTACAAATCATCCAAAACATTTCTCTTCTCCATATTTTATCAGCTAATCTTGTGTCTTTATTCTGGGTTATATCCTATGTTTAATCACTCTAAGCAATTTTTTGACACTTTATCAATCTAGTTCGAGTTGCAAATGGGGTTTGTTTAACTTATTAGAGGGACCTTATTTTATACACCATTTCATGTTGTCTTTTTATATTGTCTTTTTGTATGAATATATTTTATAGCTGGATGCAAATGAAATTCACACTTTAATATACAGTATGTAGCGACCATTGTCTATACAAAGAATGACAGATTGAAAAGAAAATATTTTTTATTTTTTATGTCTTTTAAACCGATGCAGTTATTATGGTATTTTTGTATGTTTTTAGATCTGAAGAAGGGGTGGAGCATCCTGTGTGACTCCTAAAACCCCAAAACGCGTCATCTGTTCAAAATAAATACTCACCTTTTCTATTGTTATCCCGAGTGAGCGCGTTTTATTATTGGTATATCCAATATCCTTGCATTGTGTCATTTACACAAAGTTATCCTGTAAAAAAAAAAAAAAAAAAAGAGCATGATGATTTTCCATAAGGCATCTCCCTGCTCCCTGTCATAATTCACTTCCTCATCTGAGATCACATGATGCCTGCAAGATAAGTGTTCTCCTTCCCCCCCCCCTCCCCGCAAGCAGCAAAAACACAGAGTGTCAGTGAGATGCATCGTGGGAAATGTGATGTAAATATCATGGAGTCTCAAGTAAAATAAAGCCAAACAAAGTATGACAAGGGAACAGTGAGCACATAGCACTACTGTGTATGTATTTGCAGATGATTTTTAGAAGCTGGATAACCCCTTTAAGGGTAGGTATATTGTGCTGCCTCTGGTCTCCAGGAAATGAAAATTACTTTATGTAAATTTTCTCATTCCAGTTCGTCCATCAGCAGCACACAAATGAGATCTATCAAATGGCATCGATGTGTACAGAGATGCTTGGAGATGTCTGCACGATGTCACCCAGCATGGAATGTACTAAATAACGATACATAGTCATACACAAACCTGTAAACTTTTAGGCTAAGGCCCCACGTTGCGGAAATGCAGCTTTTTAAGTTGCAGTTTTTGCTGCGTTTTTTTTTAGCCAAAGTCAAGAATGGTTACAAAAGAAATGGGAAATATATAGGGAGTTTTTATATTTCTACCTTCTGCTCAATCCACTCCTGGCTTTGGTTCAAAAAACTCAGCAAAATCTTCCAAAAAAAGCAGCATTTCCACAAAGTGGGGACTTAGCTAAAACAGAGTTTGCAGGCTCTTTGGGACAAAGGACCGGGATACTTCATGGTACACAGCCAAGAATACAGAAATAGGTTTTCAACAAAATGAAATGGAGATGACTCAGGAGAGATATTTTTATTCCAATTGAGTTATTTGTTGGGTTAAAAACTGAACTAAACTCACTCTCCCATATTAAAAGTAAGGTAATAAGACTATATACTGTATGACTTAGCTGCAAAGTCACCAAGTCCTTACCTACACTGCTCTAGAAAAATAACAGTGTCTAGACTATGTCAAAGTCTTTCCACATTCAGTAACTTCGTAACTTTTAAGACACAAATACAAAAATACCAATAAATGTCTGAGCTAAAATAGCACAAAGGCAAAAATGTAGGAGATAGAATAGCTGCAGCATAGAAACAGGGCAATTAAGAGTGATTCATTAAATCCATTTCTGTCATCCTGTATTGTGCGTCTGAGTCAGTTGCCTTTCTCTGCTATTTTATGTTTCCTAGATACAGAAGCGGAGAAAAACTTGTGATAGTTCAACAACACACAATAGCTTAAAAAAGTTACTAAAAAGGGTTTTTGTGCTTTTAAAACTAAATCAGGAGAGGATTTGCTAGATAACTGCAGGATGTACCATGTATAACCGGTGAGGCATAGGTTTACTGCAAATTCTACAATGAAATATTAGTAGAATATTTATGATGTATGTATTATATTTTATATGAAACTTAAAAATCTCCTTATTGCGAAAACCATGATTTTTTTTTGTTTTTCTACTGATTTAGCCATTTTAGACCTGTTTGTAGGATTGAGTTGTACTTTTAGATGGCACCTTTGTGGGGTTCATATAACGTGTGGTTTTGATACATTATTTGAGGGTAGGGAAAAACAAACTACATCATACAATTAGATTTTTATGTTTTGCTTTTACTTGATTTGACCTACTAAATGTATCCTTCTGGTTACTGCAGTTATAGTTTTATCAAGCTGTGTCCTTAATCTGCACTATTATATGCATACATTTATTATTACATAAAAATATACAGCATGGGGTGAAAAGGTGTTACCTTCACTACAATCATTCACTTTTCTAAAGGACCCAAGAAGTATTATTTGAAGCCTAGTACCAATTCCTGCACTGATCGAAGGCATTATCCCACCAGCTCTTCAAAAACCATACTTAACATTAAAGGGTTCCTATCATTAGAATCCCTTTTTTTTCTAACACATAGGAGTAGCTTTAAGAAAGGCTATTCTTCTCCTACCTTTAGATGTCTTCATTTGGTAGATATTCTGTTTTCCGTCTTTATGCAAATGAGTTCTCTCACAGCACTGGGGGTGGGCCCCTGCGCTCAAACAGCACTGGGGGCATCCCCAGTTCTACGAGAAAAATTTCCATCTTCTTCAGGAACTGGCCTCTACACGTCGTCTTCCGGCCTGGCTTTCAATCTTTTATGCATGCGCAGTTGGCTCTGCCATTTTTTGTGGCCGCTTACGCAAGCTCTTGTAGTAAACCAGTTCCAGTGGAAATACAGGTATATGGGACCTGGGGACTTGATGTTAGGAAGATCCTTAATATTGGGGGTTATTTCATCGACCATTATCAGGTTGTTAAGGTAGAATAAGACATCCTCTGACAGAAATGCACACGAGTGTAGGAAGGACCTTAGGTGCACCTTCCTCTCCTCAGGATGTTGAGGTAAAACAGATGGTGAAAAGTTTAGTCCCACAAAATAATTGTGGAACATTTCCTAGAATGCATTTATGTCATATACAATGGTGACATCCCCTGTCCTGATTGTGTATGAGGTGCCCTAATGTGAGTGGTTCCAGAGCGGTTTTATTAAGAGAGTATGTGGCTAGTTACCATAATTGTAATAATGTTTCCTAGTATATAGCAGAAGTTTATCTGTTTATCATGAAATGATGTCTTTAATATGGGTTTTAGCATCCATTAGTTCCTTTTGGAGGTTCTTACACATGTTTTGAGATATCTGACAATTCAACCGCCATAAACAGGCCCGAAGCTCTCTTAATTTAAGAGCAATATCTTTCTTCAGCTGGATCCTATAGTTATGCAGTGACCCCTTATGGGCTTCCCGTACGATTACCTCTCATTACTCTGAGTCCTCGTTATCTGAAAAGTATGTTTGGAGATATCCTTAAAGATCATCTTTGAGGTATGTTTTTGTCAATAGGTAATAAAGCCTACTTCAGCACATTTCAGTTTGCGTGGGCCAAAATGTTGCCGAAAAAAATAACCTATGCGTGTGTGGAATGCAGGGATAAGAAGTAGGAATATGATCTGTCGTAGGGTAGGCAATGTGCCATAGGTGGTATACGGATGGATCAGTTTACTAAACATTAGTGCCAGTCATTTCTAGGAGGGGGGTTGGGATGGTTTTCTTGCTAGAAAACTTTGGTTCACCATCTCAGAAAAAAATTACATTAAAACCTCTCTCAAATATTAATACAGTTGGTGGAAAAGTGGCAATAGAACAAGCTCACCAATGATCAAGAATCAAGTATAGGTGCTCTAGGCATATTAGCTCAGGGCATTTGTTCAACTTGTAGTAGGATTTCGGTTCGCCTGTAGCCTAGAGGGAGGATGTAAACAGAATAGAGGAGGAAGACAAGGACAAACACCAAACAAGAATAACAAACCAATAAGTAATGCATCATAGGACCAGGCCAACAAGGCTCCGGACAGGGTGTAACATCTCTGCCTGCTCAGGTCTCAGCGATGCTCTCACGCTTCGCCGCAGGAGGCGTTATCAGTTATTATTCCTTTCCATTTATCGAGTCCCCAAGCAGACCCAAAGAACAAAAACCCGAATGCTAGTGAGAACTTAGCGTAAAGTAATTTTTTAAAAAACAATAATATCAACCTGTTTAATAAGTAATCCACATTATATTCATTTTTTGTAGTGCAGTAGTATTTATAAAGTCACACTTTATTTGGAACAGTGAAACTCACTAGAAAATATAAATCCCTGAAATTTCACCTGTGGTTTCAAAACTCTGGGCAATATGTTTGGTTGTGCCTAGTAAAACATCTGATCATCAAAAACGCTCATCCTTCATGCAGAGTGTCCTCTACACAGGTCACAGACATCTCTCCCATAGAGGTAAATGAGTCATCTCTAATCTACAGGTTCTTATGGCCTGTGTGGCATTTCCTAAGAGAACAGAGCAGCAGCTTAGTCAAGATGACTCCCTCATAATTATATATAGAAAATAGAAGAATATCTACCAAAAATAAATAAATAAATAAATGTACAGGTGTATCATGATCAGGAGGTAGTTTATGAATAGAGATGAGCGAGTAGTATTCGATCGAGTAGGTATTCGAAATATTCGTACTCGATCGAGTACCACTCGCTATTCGAATGGAAAAGTTTGATGCAGAACCAGCATTGATTGGCCGAATGCTATACAATCGGCCAATCAACACTGGTTCTTCTCCTACCTTTAGAAGTCTTCTCTGTGCAGCTTCCCCACGGCGTCTTCCAGTTCTTCATTCACCCTGCCCAGGCCCGATGCCTGGCAGAGTGAATTCAGAGCCGGAAGATGCCGCGGGGACGCTGCACGGAGAAGACTTCTTGGAGGATCCAGCCCGACCCTCACTCGTGGACTTGGTAAGTATAATTTGATCAAACGTTGCCTACCCCTGAAACGAGCATTTTCCCCCTATAGAGTATAATAGGGTTCGATATTTGATTCGAGTAGTCGAATATTGAGGGGCTACTCGAAACGAATATCGAACCTTGAACATTTTACTGTTCGCTCATCTCTATTTATGACCAATACCTGGACAATCAATTGCAGGATTTCCATTGTGAAGCTTGGGTTCAGAGAATACAGGTTGTCATGTTGATAGGGGGAACAGGTTCCATTTGTACAGTGTCCATCAGCCCAGACATTGTGATTTCTGACAGTTTAAAACTTACTCAAAAACAACTATGAATTAAAATAAATGTACAAAATGTTGATGTAAATGAAGTCACATAGTGAATATAAAACATATCCCTTTTGTTTAGTTGCCTAAATAATGTCCTGTTTGTTTTCCAGCTTCAATAGAATATTTTATACATAAATAATATTTCCACAAGCTTCATATAACAGATAAATTAAAGTGCATAATAAAACAGTTTATTACTTCTATTATTTAATTGCAAAAATATTTTCATAGAGATTTAATTGACCTCTGTAGTTCCACATCATACACTCGGCAAGATTAATTAAATAACTTTCTGTAAAATACTTTTCTATTTGAAGATGTGAATCTCTCTCCGAGGGGCGTAGAACTGAAGTTTAAATTTGCCAAATGGATGTTTAAATTTATATCGCTTTTAATGTTCTATTTTGTTATCTACTTTACCTTATTGCCATAGACTTAGGTAATTGCAGGATCATTTTTGTCTATACATTTTGTGACTCTACTGATAGAGATTTTTCATTATATTTTTGTTCATATAAAGCTAACAAATAGCATTCAAGATTAGAAAATTGTTTCATTTTAAAGGAATGGAAATCAATGCCTGTAATTTAGATTCTTTATTATTTGTAGGTGAACTCAGGCAACTGGATGTACCTTAGGAAAAGAGTTGTTTAACTTGAGAATCTATTAAGCTCACACTGGCTATTGATCATCCTCAAGAAAATCCCAATGTGATAAAACACACTTCTAAAATGTTGGAAGTTTACATATGGTTTGTATGTTTGTCTTTATGCTGAGACTGGCTCGTTGTAAAAATAATGTCTGTCCAAGTGTATGTGTGACTAAGGAAGATAAATTAGTCGGTGAACTCCTCTGTGGTCATAGATAACAGTTAATCAATACTTGTTCTATCCATTATGACTATATACAGTACATTGAAAATTCAGCTGAATTAGGTCAAATTAAAGGGAGTCTACCACTACCAAAACTGCTTTTAATCCATTTATATGCTGTTGGAGAGGAAATTACTCACATTACTGCCCTTGCCTTAGGGCGGGTTCACACCTGCACCCAGGTCTCCGCTTTCAGGTTTACATTTTATGCAAAAGAAACTGGACAGGAGACAGAAACCAGCAGTCACTTTTCAAACCCATTCATTTGAATGGGTTTGCAAAGTGCCTGCCAGTGTGCGTCTTCTGGTCTCTGTGGCGAAACTGTTTTTTTTTTTTTAACCGGACACAAAGTCGGACATGCAGACATGTGGTTTCGTCACAGAGACCACAAAACGCTCATGGGCGGACATTGTCTGCCGGTTTTCCGTCTCCTGTCGGCAGAAAACGGAAACCCCCAAAGTGGAGACCAGGCGCAGGTGTGAACTCGTCTTACTTGTGTCAAAGTGCAGTTTTGGTGCTAAGAACTTTTATACTGTACTAGCAGGAGAACCCAGCTTCGCATTGGTAGATTTAATTTTTTGTTTGTAGTGGCCCCATAAGAATTGTCTGGTTTTGCATTGATGTATTTTGTATATCGTTTGTGTGTGTGTATCCATAAGCCTCATGTGATCATGTGTATCTTATTTTGGATATCAGTGAAAAACCTGCGATTGGTTGTTTTGTTTGCTTTTTTTTTTTGTTGGCTTCAGCAGATATTTTTAGATTTTTTTCCAGACAGAGAAGCTCTTTAGTGTAGCCCTATTGAGGTTATGTAGACCCTGCTGGCATTTAGATTGTAAGTTCACCGTCTACAAAAAGAAGTCAATGTATGGTGGCTTGAACAATATTAAAGACAAAGGTAACATTCCAAAATCGATGCAAAATATATTTGGATTTCTTCACTCATCATGTGAACAATTCAATGTCTCAGCTCCTCATTGGAGCCATTTGAGGATTTTGTATTCACTTTGGAAGGCCAACAATCTAAAGTGGTATCTTGAAATCCAGGTTCACTCATGTTTTGTTTTTTTGTTTTTTTCTGAGACCTGTGCCAATGGCCTTCGGCTTTCCTCCCAGAGAGATTCCAATAATTGTGTATTTTCTATCCCACCTCTCTATTTTTTGAGCACCCTCAAAATTGATTTCAGCATTTGCATGTTAGACATCACCCCCACATTTTTTGGGCCTAAGAATGTAATCTTCACTTTGTGTTGGTATCAGGGTTACTCAGTTTTTCATGATGGGGTAAGTATTTTGGGTCTTTCATTATTTGACCCTGTTTCTCTGAAAAAGAGGAGACTGGAGCTTGTGATTGACCTCTGTTTCTCATGTTTTGATCCTACTTCATTTCTTATTGCCAGGGGTCTGTCTGCCGGTGGCTGCTGGCTCATCGTCTGAGTCTTCAATCTTTGTTGATAATATGTCTGACATCTAGTTTTTTGTTATGATGACCGATTGACTCTTGTTCTCTTTAAAAACGTGTAAGTCTTTCAGGAACTGACTGTCTCCTCTCTTTGATGACATTCTGTAATTGTTCAATTTTCCTCCCTTTTGTCAAAGTCAGTCTCCCCTTTATGCTGCAGCATCTGCTGAATATCTTTTTATTTTAGCTCTGTCATCTTAGTAACCCCTGTTGTATTGTTTTTTTTCTCATCAAGGATGAATTTCAGAGAACAGTCTATGGTCTCTTTTTTTCTGTTCCAGAACACGTCCCAATCTTAGCCTGGCTGTGAAAGTGTCACCAGAAAATGAACTACTGTTTAAACCAAATTTTAATGATAAAGATATATTTATTTTACTCTTGCCATAAATACTAGAGATGAGCGAACAGTGAATTGTTCGAAGTTCGAAGTTCGATTCAAGTAGCCGCTCAATACTCGACTGTTCGATTGAACATCAAACCCCATTATACTGTAGTCTATGGGGAATAAATACTCGTTTAGGGTCACCAAGTCCACTATGACGCCCCAGGAAAATGATGCCAACACCCTGGAATGCAACTGGGACAGCAGGGGAAGCTTGTCTGGGGGCATCTAACATTCCCAAGTCACTTTATTACGTTGGGATCCCTGTCAGCTTGCAATATGCGGGAGCTGACTTTTCCCATAGGAACGCATTGACCAGCGCATCTCTGATGCAGCAGAGCTGAGTATGCAGCAGGGTTCACATCTCTGGTGTAGCAGTGCTGGCCGTGCATTCAGCTCAGCTGCATCTCCGGTGTAGCTGAGCGCACGGCCAGCACTGCTACATCTCAGCATAGGAATGCATTGACCAGCGTTGATTGGCCAAATGCTGTACTCTGTATGACATTTGGCCAATCAACGCTGGTCAATGCATTCCTATGGGAAAAAGTCCTATGGGAAATATCGCAAGCTGACAGGGATCCCAACCAGATAGAGCCCCAAAGAGCTGTGTGAGTGACATTCCCACCTAAATAAAGGTAACCCCTAGCTAAGCCTGCCTGTACATCTATCCCTGTCTCACAGTCACATAGTTCACAGTCTCATATGAACTGGATATTAAATCCACTGTTCGTATAAATTGGAGGTCACCTGAATTAACCAGCCAATTACTTTTTTCAATTTTTTTTTGATGCCTCCGTTGTCGTAGTTCCTGTCCCACCTCCCTTGAACAGTTGTTGGTGCAAAAAAAAGCACCAGGGAAGGTGGGAGGGACTACGAATTTTTAGCGAGTTTGCCACCTTGTGTTCGACTCGAATCAAACATCTTGAACAGCCTGACGCTGTTCGCTCATCTCTAATAAATACCAATTCTGTTTTGTTTTTGTTTTTTGCAGCAGCAACAGCAGTCGCCTTATTTACTGTACATCACAAACAGAACTACAATAAACATTAATACCTCTATAGATAACACCACATAACATCCATCATTGCATCTCCTGCTGACAATAGATGATCTCATAGCTTATCTACTCCATTTCCCGGTACAGGATACATTTAGAAAACTCTCCCATAGACCTCGGTTGCAGAATAAATGTCATTATTTTGACCACCACTAATTTAACTAAAGAGTTTTTCCACTTTTAGACAAATATTGAGAGAAAACTGTCATTGTTTGATTAATGAAGATAAACGATTTTCCAAAATACTTTCTGTATCAGAATCTCTTGATTTTCTAACTCATTGCTTTATGTTATTGTAAGTTGAAATTGTAAGATTTTTAGGATTTCTTAAAATATATCTAATAACATGAAAAATTAAAAACAAAATCACTAAAAATTATTTTAAAAAGCCTAACTAGAAAACTCCAGATTGATACCTCTTTGTTCCTCCTGAGGAGACTGGAGACTGTCTGTCTTCCCCCCTTCCCCAATTAGAATGTGCTAACTATGGGTGGAGCCTGACCATCAAACAAGATGGCAGCTTAATCTTCAACTCTGCCACTTGAGTGCTCAGAAATCATCCTCCTATAGCTACCAGAGGACAAAAGATGGTCAAGATCAGTAGAGATAAGCCTGGAGAAGCTCCTGACACACCTGGGTCAAATCAATCACAGGTGGTCATACAGAAGTTTCTCAAGAAGAAAACAACCAGGTCGCAGTGCGGGGGAAACGGCCGGTGAATCTGATGCCGACAGCTCCCTTACCGATGTCAACCCAGCTCCTGTCTCTGGAGGCTTCATCAGAAAGGCTCTTACTCAAGCCATCACTCCTATAATGTTGGAGCTTAGCGAACTAAAGACTGACCTGAAATTCATAGAGAAGAGGGTGGACAAACTAGAGAGTGCTTACTCTGTGGTGCTGAAGAACAGCAAAGCTCTATCGCAACAAGTTGACATGCGTGCAGAATGTTCTAACTTGAGGAATGCAGCATATTGTCAATTCCGGCTGTATGGTTTAATAGGTCCATTCTCCAAAATATTTGTTTATGAAGTTATACAATTTTTTAATTTTTCCTACATCTCTGCTTGCTGTCATTCATTCAGTTACCTGTAAGTGTGAGAAATGAATACGGGTGTTATAATCCTTTAATAGCTATCTACTGTACATAGACAAAGCAAATCTTTCATAACATATACTGCAAAAAAATTACAATTACATGCCCATCATAGTCTATTAGAAGCTTGACCAGATGATGGATGTATTATGTTTTATTGAGCATCAAGGTCATTTTTATTTTTGTTTATTTTGTTTATTTTTGTTTATTTTTGTTTTATTGAGCATCAAGGTCATTTTCGACTTATCTCTCTGAGGTGTATTTACAGTATGTGATGCTGCTTTATCTTGCATTCACTTTATGGTATAATGTCTACAGAGAGTCTTGTCAAGACTGATCATTTTTATCTTTATTATATTAGCAGGTTTGCAGGTGCTGAATATTTATAGCGTTCGTGTGGGGATAAATAGAGGAGAATGAAATATATAGTCTGTACAAATGTGCAATAATAATCGGTAAACTGGTAAAACTCCTGCGGTCTCTTTATATGTTTAGCTGTTTTAATGTATATCAAACTAAACAAAAAAAAGCTATCCTTTTTAATGTTTAAACAATGTTGACGTTGGAAAGCATTACAGGGTATATCCATATATTCCATTTTTTATTCCATTCTCTCTATCATGGTTAGTAAGGGGGTGTTCACACTCGAACCCATCTTTTCCCACCGGGTCTCTGTCCTATTCCCCAGGAACACTGCATAGGGGTTGGATTCCCAATGGTCAGTTTTAAAACCCATTCATTTGAATGGGTTTTTAAAGCAAACCGCCAATGTCTGTATGCAGCCTCTCCACGGGGAAACCATTTTTTGAGGATCGGCACAAAGTTTTCCCAGGGAATAGGATGGAGACCTGGTGGGCAGACACAGGCACAAGTGTGAACGCCCCCTAAGATATCTTCCATCATGTTTGTTTAGCTTTGTAACAGAAGATAAAGTTGTGCACGCAGGACTTCAGTCAGGAACATTAGTGGCAATGGGAGCGGACACAGTCTGTTACTATTCTCTGCAAAAGTTTAATTTCCTTTGATGTCATCCTATGACAGAAGACAGCAACGGACATTAACAATGGGTGTGTGAACACCCCCTAAGTCTGTAAAAGGGCAATTCTATGACTCATAACCCCTTATGTCCTTATCAATAACATAAAAAATTCTATATATACATATTTCAACCTAATTATTTACATGCTGTTCACTGAGAACAAGTATATTTTATGACCCCTTTTAGAAAGATAAGTTTTCAATTTCATCTACCTTGTCTCTAAGCTACTGGAAAAAAGTCTGTTTTTTTCTGATACATTTGCAAGCATTAAATATTAAATTTTAGAGCTCTCTGATTATTTCTTCTACCTAAGCCAGCATTTTGTATCTATGACACAAACAAATGCAACAAGTGAGCAAATTTATGGCAACATTTTTCTGCAGTAAACATTTATAACTAAATTATATTAGTATAATTTCTTTCATATGTTTGATTCAAAAAGAAGATCTGTAGGTTTTTTTTATGAAAGGTATATAAGGTCTATAAAGGTAAAACCACATATAGATGAGGTGGTGAACTGGGACAGGACCATGAGTGCCAAGGTTTAATGTTGCACATGGAGAGTAAAGGCTAATAAAAAGATAATTCATCACAAGTTGGTTACAGGAGGTATCAGAACAAACAGTGCATCACAAGCTGCTGATCGTGTACTCATAGACAAGATTCAGTGCTTTTACTGACTCCATGACAAACGCACCTACAGTGGATGAAGTCATTGACAAAGATGACCTATTCTAAAGAGTTACACATATTTACATGTGGATGAATGAGTGAATTGCTTACCAGAGGGAGAGTTGGCATCAGGATGTACTATGGGAAGAAGCAAACTGAGGACACTCTTGACAATGTTCTACTGGGAATCCTTGGGTACTGGCATTCATGTGGATGTTGCTTTGGCAAATACCTCTACTTAGACATTGTTGCTGACCAATTACCTACAAGATAATGCCATTTAATGGCAGTGGCCTCATTTAGAATTATAATGTGCTTTGTCACACTGCAAAAAATGTTCAGGAATGGTTTCAAGAACATGACAATCCAATGTCTCCTCATTTGGACAACGATTTGAGGCAGTCCTCTGCATAAATATCCTCTGCAAAAACTGTTTCTGTGGAACCTGTGGTGGAAAAGCTGAAGCTTAGTAAGTGTTTGCCAATGTGGGTAGCCTCACATTTGCAAATACAAGCATAAGGCCTCACAAGATGATGAGTGATCCTAGCAAGATTTGCTTTATGAATATTTGCAAGATTCACCTACCAGTTTCAATTGTAGGATCCATCATAAGTTTTTGTTGGGCAGCCCTAGACTAAAATGTGGTGGACCTAGTGAAGATGTTTTGTCTTCTTCTACAGTTACCTTTTTAGAGCAGGATTATAGACAGGCTGTCCGAATTATTAAGAAATATCTACCATTTCTGAGCACCACTAGACTCTACACTGCAAGGTACTGTCATTAGGTTTAGAACCAGTGTATTGCTGACACTCTCTTTAAATGTTATTTATACCATGCAAAACAAATTTAAAAAAAAACATCTCAATTGTCCATGAAAGCCTGTGCTTTATCACTGTCATGTCCCTCTTTCTTTCTTTTTTTTTGTATTTATTCCTATTAAATTCATAATGAGTTTTTCACACCTTGACTAGTATGTTTGTTCCATTCTGAATTCTGTGAAAAGTTCATGTAATCTCTAAAGTTTATACAGCTCTTCACAATTATCTTAGCTCTGGAGTCTGATTACTTTCAGCATCTTCATCTAATTTTTTTTTTTTTCAAGAACGCAAAATATTGCACTCATTAGAAGCTGATTGGATTTTGTCCAAATGTAATCATTAAAATAATTCAACAAAACCCTTAAATTCTTTTCCAAAAACTTTCAGTGAAATTACTGTAAAAGAGCCGTTTTATACACAGGTTGACATTAATTAACCTTTAAGTTACAGTTTTGGCTTTTCTAAAACATACAATAAAGTCAAAACTATTAGAGATGAGCGAACAGTGTTCTATTGAACACATGTTCGATCGGATATCAGGGTGTTCGCCATGTTCGAATCGAATCGAACACCCTGATCGATTCCCCTCCCACCTTCCCTGGTGCCTTTTTTGCACCAATAACAGCGCAGGGGAGGTGGGACAGGAACTACGACACCGGGGGCATTGAAAAAAATTGGAAAAAGTCATTGGCTGCCGAAATCAGGTGACCTCCATTTTAGACGAATAGTGGATTTCAAATCCGGGTCATATGAGAATATGAACTTTGTGACTATGAGACAGGGATAGCTGTACAGGCAGGGATAGCTAGGGATAACCTTTATTTAGGGGGGAATGTTATTAAAAATAACTTTTTGGGGCTCTATCGGGTGTGTAATTGTGATTTTTGTGAGATAAACTTTTTCCCATAGGGATGCATTGGCCAGCACTGATTGGCCGAATTCCGTACTTTGGCCAATCAGCGCTGGCTCTGCTGGAGGAGGCGGAGTCTAAGATCGCTCCACACCAGTCTCCATTCTGGTCCGACCTTAGACTCCGCCTCCTCCAGCAGAGCCAGCGCTGATTGGCCGAATTCCGTACTCTGGCCAATCAGTGCTGGCCAATGCATTGTATTGGCATGATGAAGCAGTGCTGAATGTGTGTGTTTAGCTCAACTACACCGGTGGAGTAGTTGAGCTAAGCACACAGATTCAGCTCTGCTTCAATCAGCGCTGGACAATGCATTCTATTAGCTTGATGAAGCAGAGTGTGCACAAGGGTTCAAGCGCACCCTCGGCTCTGATGTAGCAGAGCCGAGGGTGCACAAGGGTTCAAGTACATCATCAATACAATGCATTGGCCAGCACTGATTGGCCAGAGTACGGAATTCGGCCAATCAGCGCTGGCTCTGCTGGAGGAGGCGGAGTCTAAGGTCGGACCAGAATGGAGACTGGTGTGGAGCGATCTTAGACTCCGCCTCCTCCACCAGAGCCAGCGCTGATTGGTCGAGTTCCGTACTCTGGCCAATCAGCGCTGGCCAATGCATTCTATTAGCCCGATGAAGTAGAGCTGAATGTGTGTGCTTAGCACACACATTCAGCTCTACTTCATCGGGCTAATAGAATGCATTGGCCAATCAGTGCTGGCCAATGCATTCTATTAGCGTGAACTGAGTTTGCACAGGGGTTCTAGTGCACCCTCGGCTCTGCTACATCAGATTGCTACATCTGATGTAGCAGTGCCGAGTGTGCATCAGATGTGTAGACTTAGCAGAACTGGCTCAGCACTGCTAAGTCTCTGCATTCGCATAGGAATGCATTGGCCAGCCTTCGGCCAATCAGCGCTGGCTCTGCCGGAGGAGGCGGAGTCTAAGGTCGGACCTGAATGGAGACTGGTGTGGAGCGATCTTAGACTCCGCCTCCTCCAGCAGAGCCAGCGCTGATTGGTCGAGTTCCGTACTCTGGCCAATCAGCACTGGCCAATGCATTTCTATGGGGAAAAGTTAGCTTGCGAAAATCGCAAAGTGACAGGGATTTCCATGAAATAAAGGGACTTTTATGCCCCAAGACATGCTTCCCCTGCTGTCCCAGTGTCATTCCAGGGAGTTGGTATCATTTCCTGGGGTGTCATAGTGGACTTGGTGACCCTCCAGACACGGATTTGGGTTTCCCCCTTAACGAGTATATGTTCCCCATAGACTATAATGGGGTTCGAAACCCATTCGAACACTCGAACAGTGAGCGGCTGTTCGAATCGAATTTCGAACCTCGAACATTTTAGTGTTCGCTCATCTCTAAAAACTATGTGAACGTCAGACCAGCACTCCTGATACAATATATGTGCTTGTTGGACCTTCATTCCAAAATGTGCTACTGAAAAGGCTTTGCACAAGATTTTGGAATGCGTCTCGAAATCTGTGCCCATTTAAGATAAGATAAGATAATCCTTTAATAGTCCCACAATGGGGAAATTTCAGTGATATAGTTTCATAGATGGTACAGTAGTATATAACAAGAGAGAAAAACACATACAAGCTCATGGCAGATAGAGAAATCCTAGGAATCATAGCAACTAAAAAAGAAAGAAACACAGACACACTGCAGGATCATTTAGTTCTCTGTGCGGAGTGATGTTAATAATACAGCCGAATGTGGTTGGAGGACATGAGGAGGGGGGTCACAGCATGTAGATATAACAGGCAAAAAAAACGTTTTTTTGCAGAGGTGGGGGACATATGCAGCTATCATGATAACATGTAGCAGTTCCTTTGGTAGGTGGTGAGATCTCATGCTCACAGCTGATAGTTCGGTATCTTACATCAGCACTATTGTCCATTAACCAAAAAAAAATGCCCCAAATGTCCTTCATCACAAGCCCTTCTCCTCCTTTCTTCTTACCACTGTGTTCTTCTGCCCAGAGAAGTCTGAAGCCATCCAGGTAGACAGGATGCTGCCTTCTTGCCAAGCTTCCATAAACACATGCGGTAGGTGGGTGATAGTAGGTTCCCAGGTTGTAACAGAGTTCCACGTGTCCACAGTAAAAGAAAGAAATACCAGTCAGCTGTAGGCATCTTCCCACATCAGCAATAGACACTGAAAATCATCTCCTTGAAAGAAAAAGGCCGCACTTTCCTGCAGGTCTCTCCTCCAGCTTTGTCTGCCGCATGGTGTCCATGGGGTTCTTAGCTCGTAGGGGGATGGTAACAGGCACATGTGCACAACAGGAAAAACTCCAGGTCTTGAGTCATTGTCCATGCTTTAACAATAGAAACTCTACAGGGTCTTCCATTCCATTTATAGTTGCTAATTCATAGTGCTAGTTTGCTTAGTTAGAGGATTCTTGAAGATACAGACAAAGAGAGTGAAAAGGAAAGATAAAGGTTGCTCCCAGCTTGGAGCTCTGTATCGAGGCAGCCACTCAAGGTGGCACCAGTAATAATTTAACCAAAAGAACGGGCACTGAGGTAGGACAAGAAGGTTTGATTTGTTGGTCATCGGTATTTCATTTACTCCAAATGGTGTTTGATGAGGATGAGTTAGGGCTTTGTGAGGACGTGTGTTGTTTTACACCATGCATTATCAAATCATGTCTTTATACACTGCTCAAAAAAAATAAAGGGAACACTCAAATAACACATCCTATATCTTAATGAATGAAATATTCTCATTGAATACTTTGTTCTGTACAACGTTTAATGTGATGACAACAAAATCACACAAAAATCTTCAATGGAAATCAAATTTATTTACCAATGGAGACCTGGATTTGGAGTCACCCCCAAAATTAAAGTGGAAAAACACACTACAGGCTGATAAAACCTTGATGTAATGTCCTTAAAACATGTCAAAATGAGGCTCAGTAGTCTGTGGCCTCCACGTGCCTGTATGACCTCCCTACAATGCCTAGGCATGCTCCTGATGAGGCTGCAGATGGTCCCCTGAGGGATCTCCTCCCATACCTGGACTAAAGCATCTGCCAACTACTGGACAGACAGGGCAGACAGGGCACAAGCAATGGAGGGGTGTGAATGAAGGTTTGACATAGGGGGTACTCGGATGCCCTGGGGAATGCCCAGGGTGCTCTGTGGGCTCATTTACATAGAGTAATTAACCAGGATTACAACGGAATGACGGGGAGAATTGAAAAAAAGAAGGTAGTAGTAGAATAGATTTTTTAAAGGCTATCCAGTAATGTCTTTATCTCAAAACCACTAACACCAATGATAGAATTACTTTAAAAGGATACTGTGCTGGGGACTAGGATTGAGAGGGAGGACCCATGCTGGCATCTAGAATTGAGAGGAAAGCCATGCTGATGACCAAGGATCATTGAGCTACTGTATCTTGAACAAAGAAATTTGTATTACACCAGGGTAGTAAGAAAGGTTCTGAGTTGTAGTGGATAATGTTGATAATTTATAATAAAAGGAATAAAGGTATATACAGTACACTGTGTGCAAATGAGGATCTATTATAGATTTCATTATTCAGAAAGAAAAAAAATGGTTGAACAAAATCATCAAAAGACCCTCGTGAGTGAGCTCCCACCTACATAAGTCATAACTCCGAACATACTAGTTCACACAGAACAGTACATTTTGTATGAAATAAATGACAACGGTAATAGGTTTATTGTGCATTATAGGTCTGCTTCTGAAAACAACATGCAAACAATAGAAGCTCCTGAAATCCGCTATGTCATTGAAATGATAGGAGTAGGATCAGGGACAAGTCTTCTTTTAATAGCTGCTTTCATTAAGTCATTAAGTGGAGCATGCTTTATTATTATTCAGCACTTTGTATCTCAACCATATATTATGTCTACCACTGAGGCTATCTGATGTCTGAATACATCTGTTACTTTCTCCTCTAGCTATGTGACATCTCTTTACTGCCAGATGCCTTTTTTCTTATCTGTTAGCGGTAAAGCTTTATTATATTAAATCTATAATCCTGGAATTACACTGTTAAATATTTCCTACATTTATTCATCTTGTGATGAAGCTTTTTTTAAATTTGAGAAATTTATGCCAGTCATGTTATTGTATATTTAGCAACGTTTATGCAGTACATAAATAACTATTTGCAACATATACATTAACAATAGGACATTTTTACTGCTACAAATTACAGGAATTATCCAGTTTTTAAAGTATATAACGTGTGATTGATATATATATATATATATATATATATATATATATATATATATATATATATAATTTGATTAGATTGTGACAGTCTATTTCAATTGTGAGAAGGTGACAGGCAGAGTGCTGGAATCACAGTATATCTCCCCCAGGTTTCTGACCTATGTGTGGTCCAGGGTGGGGTCTTGTGTAGGCCTCAGTCCAGGTGTGGGTCTTAGGCTTGTTACTGCACTTTAAGGCAGATCCTAGGAGAGAGAGGACATGGCTGGGTCTGCCCTGACACTGTGACACAGTATTGTGCTCTTTTTGGTTGATTCATGAGGCTGGTAGTAAGCCACACGTACAGTTAGTATGTATTGTTAGTTAGCGCTCAAACGAGCAGGATTTTGCTTCACATTTTTGCCTGAGGTTAAGGCCTGATTCACATCCGAATTCAAGTTTCCATTTGGTTAGTCCTCTTGGGGACCCTCGTAAACGGAAACCTATAAGCATAAAAAAGCGGCTAAGTACTTTGCAGGACTTTGCTCACTGCATGTTTCATGTGGAAACCGAGCGGAAACCACACGGACCCCATTATAGTTAGAGTTGAGCGAGTACCGATCCGAACAGCACGCACACATTGAAATGAATGGAAGCACCTGGTGCTTCCGGTTTGACGGCGGCCGGCCGCTTAACCCGCCGCGTGCCGGCTGCGTGCATTGATTTCAATGCGTGCGTGCTGTTCGGATCGGCTGATCCGAACAGTACTCGCTCAACTCTAATTATAGTCTATTGGGTCTGCGGGTTTCTCAGGTAACCGCTTTTTATGCATATAGGTTTCCGTTTGGGGGATCCCAAGCAGACTTCCTGAATGGAAACTCAAACGCACATGTGAACCGGTCCTTAGGCTGTATTTTATTTTGCTCCTTTTGTGACTGACGTGAAGATTTATTTATTTTGGTTTTTTTTTATTTATTTATTTTTTTAAATAAACCTGTTTCCTATAGTTTTTGTGTCCCTGTCTCTGACTGGTTGGGTCCGCAGCATTGCTGCTTTTGAGCTACCTTCCCCAAACAATATACAATTTAAGTTGTCACTCAGTTTAGTTTTAAAGCTATAATAACGATTATCAAAGATTCTGTAAGGTCAGTTTAAAGAATAAATCATCCAATGGCGGCCCTCTATATAGACCATAAGGATGGCACTATTTTCTTCCTTAGAATACATCACGCAGTGTTTATGATTTGGTAAATGGAAGGACTTTTTAATCTTTTGGATTCATAGGAAATTTGGGCCTAAATAATTCTAAATGTGCCATAGTGTAGATTTATGTTATGGCTTTGCGCATGAAGCCCAAAGTTAAATAATCTCTATAGTTTGTAGATGTGTTTTGTATTGTTTTGTGGATTCTTTCTATACAGAATATTACATTTTGAAAACATTCTAGTTATCGTACTTAATGTAGATGGAACAAACATAGGGCCATGAACTTTTTTCCATATCACTTATTCTTATGAAAAGAACCTTCTGCTATATTGATGTTTGAATCATCTTTTCTCTTCAAGTAAAGAATACCTCCCGGTGTTTTGTACACTTTTTAGAAGCTGAGCAACTCCATTTTTCCAGTTTATTTTAGGCATCTTAATGTAAGCGAATTTTTTTTTTAGTAAAACAGATGTGTGTATTCATAAAGGGGGTTGGCCACTTTCAGACCAATATTGAGAGACAAACGTAATTGTTTCTGTAATTAAAAAAAAAAAATTGCAATTTTCCAATATACTTTCTGTATTAATTCTTCATGGTTTTCTAGATCTCTAGTTGCTGTCATTCATTCTGCTTACTTCCAGTGGATAAAATTCTGATCATGGTCATGTGATATACAGTCCATGGTCATGTGATATATAGTCCATGGTCATGTCATATACAGTCCATGGTCATGTGATTAACACACAGGTGCACAGGTCATTATCAGGCAGATGTCTGATTACTGTGCTGTGACTATAACAACATGTGCACCTGTGTGTCCATCACATGACCATGGACTGTATATCACATGACCATGGACTGTGCATCACATGACCATGGACTGATTTTTATCCACTGGGAGTAAGCACAATGAATGAAGGAAATAGAAGATCTAGAAAACCACAAGGAATTGATACAGAAAGTATATTGGAAATTTGTGCAACTTTTCATTATTTTCATTATACAAACAATAACATTTATTTCTCAATTCTGGTCTGGAAGTGACCAACCCCTTTAACTTAAATTTGGTTAAGGACTTCAATTTTTATTAAACCCATTCAGTACAATATAGTAATATGCTGGCAAGACCCTTTAAAGATTGCAATTTACAAAACTAGTAATGAGTAATACCATATTGCTTTCTTGAGATACTTGAGATACAGTATCAAAAAACAGTGTTGTCTGGAAATGTTGTCTCCTGAAACACATTTTTCCATTGTTCTATTCTGACAGACATACCTAGACATATCCACCCAAAGGAAAGTTAAGGAAGAACACATCTGTACTGATATATCCAGACTTTACTGACCTCAAATTCATTGAAAATATTCAATACAAAATTACAACAATATATCAAAAGCATACCTTGACCACGGCAGCAATTTCACATCGGTATCAACAATGATGTGCTATATAGAGTACTGTACTGAGTACAACCAAATAGCGTGAGGGTCTCACTAAACTACTTGGAACCAATTAAGCCTGCACATGGAACTAAGTTACGCTGCACACGATGTACCTCTCCCTTTTTTCCTTATATTGTGGAAATGTGATCGGTGCAAATTAAAATGTAACTTATTGTATAAGTACAAGAATTTCAAAATGTCATGATCCTAAAGTGGTTAACGTACAGCATATTCAGTAATGATGTAGCCATGGACTAGGTCATTTATATTTATTAACATTATCTTTCTTACCATCTTTCCAATTTACCAAGGTCTTATTGTAATATTTTTCAATAGCAGCTTTTATAATACCACAAATAGACTGTACAAAATAGACCAAACGTACATTTGAATTAGTGGAGATTTACTTATATCTTGTATGTTTTTGTTATAATAAAGAAAGCGTAAATTCATTGTAACCTTGCTCTGAAATCCATGTAATTCTCTTCAGCATTATTGTATATGTTGTATTGTACGACATGTCACAGTCTCCTTGAATAAAGGCAATACGTTCTAATCTTTTTGTTCTACAGATTCTCCTCAGGTAAAGGTGAGTTTACCCTTCAAAAGTTCTATTGAGTAGTGACAAAGAGAAGGATGGATAGTTTTTATCTCATTCATTAATTACATCATCTCTATATATAGAGCATCAGATATTACTATGTCTCCTATAAATCACATTTTCTATTATTAAATTAAGTGCTTTCAAGGTAGCATATTCCTGCTATGGCTCCACCAATTTATGTCTTAAAGGAGAACTTTTACAATTGTTTTGTGTATCCAAAATAAAACATTGGCATGTAAAGTTATCACTTATTAAGTTGCATGCAATTTGTCAGAAGGGCCATTTCTCTTTGTTCGGGGGTGTTCACACTACTGTTGGTGTTCGTTCAGCAGTGTCTTTGGTTATTGTCTGTACAAGATTTTAGCAAGGGACACTAGCTGGTCCGTTTTCAAATTCCATTCTTTTCAATGGGACTTTTTCTTGAGTCCATTTGTGTCCTTTAGTGTCTGTTTACAATCATGTCCGTTTTATCAAGCAGATAAAAAAATCCTACATACAGGACTTTTCTGTCCGTTTGTAAAGGCAACATCATTATCATCAGCATCTGAGTTGTAGTGGCGGTTAAGACAGATTATCTTTACCACCAATGTTAAGACTGTCTTTCAGTAACAATTGTACCACGGATGTCAATCATCAGTGGTTGGTTGTGGGTTGTTCCTGTGTTTATTTTGTTGCATAGTTGGTTCAAATAATACAGCCCTCTTTTTCCAGTAGGAAACACGGGATTGACTGTATGTCTAATACTAGTTGAAAATATGCAAATCTATTCTCCAGTATGTAATTAGGAGAACAGTGCCTCTGTATGCTGCCCTCTAGAGGGCAGCCCCCTTAACATCATGCATGACTCAGTTAATATGCCTACTAACATGATGCGGAGTTTAGTAGGCTTATTAACTGAGTCATGCATGATGTTAAGGGGGCTGCCCTCTAGAGGGCAGCATACAGAGGCACTGTTCTCCTAATTACATCCTGGAGAATAGATTTGCATATTTTTTTTTACCCAGAATCCCTAGTGGAGCAGGAATGACTTGTAAGTCTCCGTACGCCTTTGTAGGCACACACTCTCCCTAATGTGTATGATTATCCCCTAATACTAGTTGGTCAAATTCATCTGTAGTTTCCACACTCTGGCTGATAGTTTTAGGGATGCAAAGAAATGACCTTTATTTAGGTTGGATTTAGGTCAGATGGAGTTCATACACATCCTATATCTGTAATTGCACAGAATATCTTATCCCATACAGGAATTTCACTGATTAGATCTAGTCTGATACCTAGTTGAGTGCTTTACAATCATAATTTTAATCTTATTAATAAAATTATATGTTTTAAGACGTCCTTTGATAGTTTACTCACCTACCCCTTATTTCTTTTCTTAGTACTATTAGGATGAATTCACATGGAGTAAAGTGGCGCTGATTCTGCCACAATAACTCGCGTCAGAATCGGCGCTGATAAAAAGACTCCCATTGACTTCAATAGGTTCCGATTAACACACAGAACACATTGATATCAATGGGAGGCTTTTTATCCCATTGATGTCAATGAGTTCCGTGCGTTAAATGGAACCCATTGAAGTCAATGGGAGTCTTTTTATCAGCGATGGTTCTGCCGCGATTTTTCACTTATTACTTCACATGAGCCTATAGTTAACGCCACACTGAGCCTATAATTAACGCTCAGTGCCATAATAGTGCAGCACTGTTATGCTGCAGATACAGGAGCTTTATCCTCTATACTTTAGGATGCTGGCTGCATTACATAGCCAGGACTAGCTGTCAAAGTCAGAAAATACTCAGACTCCAGTGACTTATTCCTTCAGATGCATAATTAATAGCAATCATGACACCTGGGTCGAGAGAGATAGAAATCCCCTCGTGAAGAGATCACAGGGTCCAAAGGGGTTCACATAGGGAATCTATGTACAATGTACTGCAATACAGAAACATTGATCTTCATTGTACTGAAGGTCAAGAGATCCCCTTGCGAAACAAAAAAATTCAAAAAGTATAATAAATAAAATACAAAATGCAATAGAAATTAAAATAAATAATTTTAACAAAAAGAAAAATAGCAAATATGTTAGGGATCTTCATGTGCAGTGAATGCCATAAAAAAAAAAAAAAAAAAAAAAAAACAAGGCGCAAAACATATGCTTTGGTCATCTCACTTCTCTCAGGAAAGACAATAAAAAGTAATCAAAAAGTTGTACATATCAAAATATGGCACCAATAAAAATTAAAACTTGCCCCACAAAAAAAAACCCTTTCACAGTTCTGTAAACAAAACAGAAAAAAAAAAAAATAAAGATGTCAGAATAACAGTAAGTTCATACACAAATACGTATGTGCATAATCCGGGGTGGCTGCCGCAATGGGAGCCGATGCAGTGCACGGCATCCTGTTGCGACTCTCCACTCAGGAGTAGGCTCAAATGAATGGACCTACTCCAGAGGGAGGTGTCGCGAGGTGGACGCTGCAGCTGAATCATCAAGAATTAATTCCCTTGCAGCCCATAGGCATGATCGATTTCCTGACTGACAGGGGTGTCAGCCTATGAGCACCCGCCTTGGGCACCTACCCTCCATTTAAAGGGGCTCTATCAGCAAAATTATGCTGACAGAGCCCCACATGAGTGAATAGCCTTTAAAAAGGCTATTCAGGCATCGCTAAAGTTATATTAAACTACCCCCCCCCCCCCCCGTTTTAAAATAAAACCCTAAAAAAGAATATGTTAAACTTATCTATCGTGCACGGTGGGTGGGCATTCAGGGCCCAACGCCATCTTCAGCCACGCCTCCTCTTCCAGCGATGTCTTCGGGTTCCATCTTCCTCCGGCACTCGTGAACTGCCATTGATAAAAAATGGCACGGGTGCTTGTGCAGTAGCATGCTGCTACTACTTCTACTGCTGCTACTGCGCATGCATCCATGCGACCGTGCATGACAGATAAGTTTAACATATTCTTTTTTAGGGTTTTATTTTAAAACAGGGGGGGGGAGTAGTTTAATATAACTTTTACAGTGCCTGAACAGCCTTTTTAAAGGCTATTCACGCATATGTGGGGCTCTATCAGCATAATTTTGCTGATAGAGCCCCTTTAAGGAGGCATGGTTGGGAAGCCCGGTGCTCTAGTGTCAAATTCCATATGGTGCACGTCTGTGTAAGACTTTAGTTTGGCAGCTAGCTGCCTAGTTAGGTAGATAGTGAGAATCTCCACCCTTTATTTAAAATTGTGGGTATCCTATCCTATTAGTTAGTATTGTGGGAATGTCCTACCTTAGTGTTATTTCATGGCTACCACTGACGGACACTTTAATATGTTTTTATTAGAGATGAGCGAACACTAAAATGTTCGAGGTTCGAAATTCGATTCGAACAGCCGCTCACTGTTCGAGTGTTCGAATGGGTTTCGAACCCCATTATAGTCTATGGGGAACATAAACTCGTTAAGGGGGAAACCCAAATTCGTGTCTGGAGGGTCACCAAGTCCACTATGACACCCCAGGAAATGATACCAACACCCTGGAATGACACTGGGACAGCAGGGGAAGCATGTCTGGGGGCATAAAAGTCACTTTATTTCATGGAAATCCCTGTCAGTTTGCGATTTTCGCAAGCTAACTTTTCCCCATAGAAATGCATTGGCCAGTGCTGATTGGCCAGAGTACGGAACTCGACCAATCAGCGCTGGCTCTGCTGGAGGAGGCGGAGTCTAAGATAGCTCCACACCAGTCTCCATTCAGGTCCGACCTTAGACTCCGCCTCCTCCGGCAGAGCCAGCGCTGATTGGCCGAAGGCTGGCCAATGCATTCCTATGCGAATGCAAACTTAGCAGTGCTGAGTCAGTTTTGCTCAACTACACATCTGATGCACACTCGGCACTGCTACATCAGATGTAGCAATCTGATGTAGCAGAGCCGAGGGTGCACTAGAACCCCTGTGCAAACTCAGTTCACGCTAATAGAATGCATTGGCCAGCGCTGATTGGCCAATGCATTCTATTAGCCCGATGAAGTAGAGCTGAATGTGTGTGCTAAGCACACACATTCAGCACTGCTTCATCAAGCCAATACAATGCATTAGCCAGTGCTGATTGGCCAGAGTACGGAATTCGGCCAATCAGCGCTGGCCAATGCATTCTATTAGCCCGATGAAGTAGAGCTGAATGTGTGTGCTAAGCACACACATTCAGCACTGCTTCATCAAGCCAATACAATGCATTAGCCAGTGCTGATTGGCCAGAGTACGGAATTCGGCCAATCAGCGCTGGCTCTGCTGGAGGAGGCGGAGTCTAAGGTCGCTCCACACCAGTCTCCATTCAGGTCCGACCTTAGACTCCGCCTCCTCCGGCAGAGCCAGCGCTGATTGGCCGAAGGCTGGCCAATGCATTCCTATGCGAATGCAGACTTAGCAGTGCTGAGTCAGTTTTGCTCAACTACACATCTGATGCACACTCGGCACTGCTACATCAGATGTAGCAATCTGATGTAGCAGAGCCGAGGGTGCACTAGAACCCCTGTGCAAACTCAGTTCACGCTAATAGAATGCATTGGCCAGCGCTGATTGGCCAATGCATTCTATTAGCCCGATGAAGTAGAGCTGAATGTGTGTGCTAAGCACACACATTCAGCACTGCTTCATCAAGCCAATACAATGCATTAGCCAGTGCTGATTGGCCAGAGTACGGAATTCGGCCAATCAGCGCTGGCCAATGCATTCTATTAGCCCGATGAAGTAGAGCTGAATGTGTGTGCTAAGCACACACATTCAGCTCTACTTCATCGGGCTAATAGAATGCATTGGCCAGCGCTGATTGGCCAGAGTACGGAACTCGACCAATCAGCGCTGGCTCTGCTGGAGGAGGCGGAGTCTAAGGTCGGACCTGAATGGAGACTGGTGTGGAGCGATCTTAGACTCCGCCTCCTCCAGCAGAGCCAGCGCTGATTGGCCGAATTCCGTACTCTGGCCAATCAGCACTGGCTAATGCATTGTATTGGCGTGATGAAGCAGTGCTGAATGTGTGTGCTTAGCACACACATTCAGCTCTACTTCATCGGGCTAATAGAATGCATTGGCCAGCGCTGATTGGCCGAATTCCGTACTCTGGCCAATCAGTGCTGGCCAATGCATTCTATTAGCTTGATGAAGCAGAGTGTGCACAAGGGTTCAAGCGCACCCTCGGCTCTGATGTAGGAGAGCCGAGGGTGCACTTGAACCCTTGTGCACCCTCAGCTCTGCTACATCAGAGCCGAGGGTGCGCTTGAACCCTTGTGCACACTCTGCTTCATCAAGCTAATAGAATGCATTGGCCAGCGCTGATTGGCCAATGTATTCTATTAGCCTGATGAAGTAGAGCTGAATGTGTGTGCTAAGCACACACATTCAGCTCTACTTCATCGGGCTAATAGAATGCATTGGCCAGCGCTGATTGGCCAGAGTACGGAACTCGACCAATCAGCGCTGGCTCTGCTGGAGGAGGCGGAGTCTAAGATCGCTCCACACCAGTCTCCATTCAGGTCCGACCTTAGACTCCGCCTCCTCCAGCAGAGCCAGCGCTGATTGGCCGAATTCCGTACTCTGGCCAATCAGCACTGGCTAATGCATTGTATTGGCTTGATGAAGCAGTGCTGAATGTGTGTGCTTAGCACACACATTCAGCTCTACTTCATCGGGCTAATAGAATGCATTGGCCAATCAGCGCTGGCCAATGCATTCTATTAGCGTGAACTGAGTTTGCACAGGGGTTCTAGTGCACCCTCGGCTCTGCTACATCAGATTGCTACATCTGATGTAGCAGTGCCGAGTGTGCATCAGATGTGTAGTTGAGCAAAACTGACTCAGCACTGCTAAGTCTCTGCATTCGCATAGGAATGCATTGGCCAGCCTTCGGCCAATCAGCGCTGGCTCTGCCGGAGGAGGCGGAGTCTAAGGTCGGACCTGAATGGAGACTGGTGTGGAGCGATCTTAGACTCCGCCTCCTCCAGCAGAGCCAGCGCTGATTGGTCGAGTTCCGTACTCTGGCCAATCAGCGCTGGCCAATGCATTCTATTAGCCCGATGAAGTAGAGCTGAATGTGTGTGCTTAGCACACACATTCAGCTCTACTTCATCAGGCTAATAGAATACATTGGCCAATCAGCGCTGGCCAATGCATTCTATTAGCTTGATGAAGCAGAGTGTGCACAAGGGTTCAAGCGCACCCTCGGCTCTGATGTAGCAGAGCTGAGGGTGCACAAGGGTTCAAGTGCACCCTCGGCTCTCCTACATCAGAGCCGAGGGTGCGCTTGAACCCTTGTGCAGCCTCGGCTCTGCTACATCAGAGCCGAGGGTGCGCTTGAACCCTTGTGCACACTCTGCTTCATCAAGCTAATAGAATGCATTGGCCAGCACTGATTGGCCAGAGTACGGAATTCGGCCAATCAGCGCTGGCCAATGCATCCCTATGGGAAAAAGTTTATCTCACAAAAATCACAATTACACACCCGATAGAGCCCCAAAAAGTTATTTTTAATAACATTCCCCCCTAAATAAAGGTTATCCCTAGCTATCCCTGCCTGTACAGCTATCCCTGTCTCATAGTCACAAAGTTCACATTCTCATATGACCCGGATTTGAAATCCACTATTCGTCTAAAATGGAGGTCACCTGATTTCGGCAGCCAATGACTTTTTCCAATTTTTTTCAATGCCCCCAGTGTCGTAGTTCCTGTCCCACCTCCCCTGCGCTGTTATTGGTGCAAAAAAGGCGCCAGGGAAGGTGGGAGGGGAATCGAATTTTGGCGCACTTTACCACGTGGTGTTCGATTCGATTCGAACATGGCGAACACCCTGATATCCGATCGAACATGTGTTCGATAGAACACTGTTCGCTCATCTCTAGTTTTTATGTGTTTTATAGGGACCTATTTTTTAACATATATTATTAAATGTTAAGTTTTATAATTGCATCAGTGTATGGTTATATTGTGATTAGTCTGTTGCATATATGGTGTACATCTTTTGAAAAGTCTGTACACTGTTGCTCACTTAAAAAAAAAAAAGTTGCCAAGTATTAATATCCAAATTACCCTATGTCATTGAAGGGTTAAATGTTTACTCAATCGGAATCTAACTAACGTCAATGGTTGGAAATGTATACTTTTGGAATATAAGACACACAGTGTGTATGACAAATATTACCTACCGAATATGTTTTCAGCAGGATCAGCCAAGCTCAGCCATTGTGGAATCTCACTATTACACATTCCATTGAGTTAGACAAGTTCAAATCGGACTCTCAAGGTCAACGTCATTTTATTAAGTGAGACAGATCGTGTGAATGAGTTTGTTCCCCATTGTGCTCAAGAGTTTAATAAATAAATTAAATTAGTATATGATGGGAACACTAAGTAATTCCTAGCAGTAGTGTGCAATGCATAAAATAAGATCAGAAAAATAGGAACTATTAAATGTTCATTTTATTGAATTTTAACCATATCCATGAATGTTATAATGAACCTTCACCTTGCGAGCTGAAGATCTATCACAAATGGATTGTTTCCCATTATCACTTTGCTTTACATAACTAGAGATGATGGAGTACTATTCGAAAGGACCGTTTCGAATAGCACTCACCCATAGGAATGAATGGAAGCAGACAGACTTTTCCGGAGTCCGGCTGCTTAACCCCCTGCGTGCCGGCTACGTCCATTCATTACTATGGGTGCGTGCTATTCGAAACAGCCGTTTCAAATAGTACTCTCTCATCTCTATACATAACTTTTATACTTTTAGTTTTTGGGGGTTTTTTTTGCTTTTATTTAGAATCCACTGGATCAGATAGGTGCCTGTTAAGAAAAGTCACCAATAAAGATAAGAACCTCCAAGAAAACAGCACAAAGAACTATATTAACTCCAACTGCTAATATAGCATAATATACCACACATTCCATTAGTTAAAAAAGTTCAAATCAGCCTCTTGAGGTCAAAATAACTTTATTGTGGCAGTCTGAATGCGTTTGTTCCCCGTTGTGTTCAAGAGTTTGAAAAATAAAGTAAATTGATTTATGATGGGAACACTATGTACTGCCTGAAAGTAGATATTCAATGCAAACAATACATACAGAAAAAATATGATTGACTATATGTTCTAATTTATTGACATTTACTGAATTTTAGCTTTATCTTTGCATGTTATGATGGAACCTAAACCTTTGTCAAGTGAAGGTCTATTACTTTTTTTTACTTTTACTTACAGTATTTTTTAATCTAACACCGTTTTCAGCAGATACAGGCCTTTAAAAAAAAAAAAAAAAAAAAAAAACAACTGGTAATGGTAAAGAACCTCCAAGAGAACAGTCTAAAATAATATATTAAATCTTAATGCTAATATACCATAACGCTTTTAAGTAGAAGAATTTACCAATTGTTTATCTAAGATTAGTCTTCTATCTCTGATGTTGTAAGATTTAGCATAATTATCATAATATTACTGGAAACAGTCTCAGACTATCTGTATTATTGAATCTCTGAAAAAGAAGCATAGCACAAAAAACTGGAATAAACAAAATGGCTCGATAAAAATCTTATTCCACAAATGCAAAATCAGCCCTGATATAGACGTGTGCTTACAAGAATATGTAAGCTAACTGGAAACCAAGAAAAGGTAAGACAAAACACTCAGCCTATAGAAAAGTACAACATTTTATTTCACACACAAAAATAACACATACGAGAACAGACACAACAGTGCAAAATAACCACAGGGTCAGGGAAACAAACAGTCTGCGAACTCGACCATGACTCCCTAACTAATCAAGTGGAATTCACATAGCCAGTATATATATATATATATATATATATATATATATATATATATATATATATGGTTATGTAACAGTGTATGCATCTGATATGACAAGGAATGCATACATCATGATAGAAAAGTGTGCAGCAAATAGGCAAGTGCCATAATAATCTCACATAGACTACTGCACAAAGTATAATAGCATGTAGCAAACTTAGGAGTGGTTAGACGTTGCCATTAGAGATAAGCGAGTGGTGAAATATTCAAGATTCAATATTCATTTTGAGTAGAGCCTCAATATTTGACTACTCAATCGAATAACGAATTCCATTACAGTCTATGGGAAAAAATGCTTGTTTTAGGGGAAACCACTATTCGACTAAAGGAGAGTCACCAAGTCCACAAGTAGCAGAAGGAGAGTCTTTAGGTGGAGCGCTGTGCAGTTAAAGCGCACAGACCCCATATACTATAAAGGGGTCCGTGCGCTTTAACTGCACAGCGCTTGCAGTTGCGCTGATATTCCGTTCTGGGGGGGTCCTCCTGTGGACTCCTTCTGGACGGGAGGCAAGTGCTTATGCTATACACTATGAAGCATTCGGCCAATCAATGTTGGTTCTGCAGCAGGCTCTTCTTTGCTAGTCGGGAGAGCTGGAAGCTTTAGGTTATGCGGGATCTGACTTTTTCTCATCAGAATGCATTGACCAGCATTGATTGGCCAAATGCTATACAGTGTACAGCATTCGGCCAATCAATGCTGGTTCTGCCAGAGGCTCACCTGTGAGGAGGCAGAGTCTAAGATCGGACCACAATGGAGACTGCTGTGGTCCGATCGTAGACTCTGCCTCCTCACAGACGAGCCTCTGGCAGAACCAGCATTGATTGGCTGAATGCTGTACGCTGTATAGCATTCGGCCAATCAATGCTGGTCAATGCATTGCTATGAGAAAAAGTCAGCTCACGCATAACCGCAAGCTGCCAGCTCTCCCAACTATCAAAGAAGAGCCTGTTGCAGAACCAGCATTGATTTGCCGAATGCTATACTAGCATTCGGCAAATCAATGCTGGTTCTGAATTGAATCTTTACTGCGAATAGAAGTAGTATTCGAACAAGTACGAGTATTTTGAATACCGTAGTATTCTATAGAATACCTACTCGATCGAATACTACTCGCTCATCTCTAGTTGCCATATTCCTGTTTACTGCTTTTACAAAAATAAAAAAAAGCTTCTTGAAGGCCTCCATGTATTTCTTTTCTTTACGCTCATGATCTGAACAAGTCATCTTCTGCTGAACTAAACAGTTCATGACCTGCCTCTCGATAATACTACGTTGTACTATAAGGTCTTACAATTATTTTCACTACTATTTTCACTTTCGCTACTGTTGCACATTACTTTCTGAAACCACGACTTGCAGTGGTGGATTGTAACTTAATCTGGGCCTGGAATAAATCTAAAAATGTCCCAATGTTATAGGTGGGTAAAATTAGCAGAAGATGGTCCAACAGAAGTAGGTATGTAAAACTCAACAGAAGCCAGATCTTGAGTTGAAACACCAGTAGAAGTGTCTAAAAGCAGCTGCATGTGGGGTGGAGGTGCTGTGCCCCCCTGTGTCCCACTCGCCGATCAGGGAGGGCAGTTATCTCTGCAGAAGGTCAGTGAGGTTTTACTGGACCACATACACCTTACAGAGCAAAGTGTTTACCACATAGCTTCTTTTTGGAGGGGGGTCAGAATTACAGGACGCAACTGTAACTGTATGAAAACTGTGCCAAGTAAATCGAACCACGAGCTATGCCTGTTTCAGATACCATCCAGTCTCCTGTTTCTGCCAAGAGCACGCAAAATATCTTTTCATGCCAGGCAAGTTACAGGAAGAGAAGTAAATCAATTGAAGACTCAGGGATGCCGGGGGCTCTTTAGGATAGTAAGAAATGTCAGATCAAAGTGAATTTGACACTGGCATGTCTACTAATCAGATTAGACAGGTTACTGCAACTCAGTAACCATTCACTTGAATGAAGATCTGCCACTACACAGTGGATGGAGCGATCTGCTTCTGACTCTGTCCACTGTATAAGTCCAGTGCATATGGCTTCCTGTCTTAGCTGATCATGGGGGTGTCAGGCGACAGACACCTGTCAGGCAACATTCTGGTATGGATAACTTATCCCAATGGACACTTCATTTTGTTTGGCATTCACTGGTGACCATTCAAGCGCTCACACTTTTTTTTTTCCTTTCTGGCCATCTGGTAATGGGCATCCTATAAGCTGCAGTACTCATTCAGCACTTGTACAGCCCATGTTTTGATCTTGATCCTTCATGATGTTTTGCATAGAGAAAGTAAATTCATGTTTGCCCAAAGAGCATGTAAGATTTAGTAAGTCAGAGAATGTCCCAAGCCAATGAATACAGGTCAGGAAAATACAATAATTATTACATAAAGAGTAAATCATTTTGTATTGGGTGAAAAAAGATCTGGGGGGAATTTGTGTCTGTATTTTTTAACAAAAAATGGAAGGAAAGTAAGGACTCTATATAGAAATCCAACTCTTTGATACATATTTCTAATCACACATTTCTGCAGAGTCTGGATTGGTCACTATTATATATAACAAAGGAAAAACTGAGGACACTGTAAACTATTCAATCTGTGAGCTATAAAGCAACAATCTAAGACATTGTACA
The DNA here is from genome assembly GCF_031893055.1 of Leptodactylus fuscus. Lineage (NCBI taxonomy): Eukaryota > Metazoa > Chordata > Amphibia > Anura > Leptodactylidae > Leptodactylus > Leptodactylus fuscus. Next base: position 166,042,945 of record NC_134268.1, on the reverse strand, counting down.
AGTTTTATCATGAATTTGTTGCATTATGTTCAGCTTAAAATGTACTATATAGCATTCTTTCCCTGTGATTAAGTCTTAGGAATTACAAATTATACACAGTGGTGAACCTAGTCTCTCTGCTGCCTTAGGCAACCTATCGAAATCCCTTTATTTGGGCCCCACACAATATAACGCCCTTTTTACTGGCCCCCAAAATATATTATGCACTTTACTGAACCACTCCCGGTATGACATCCCCTTTCTTGGCCCCCACACAGTATAGAACCCCCTTTCCTGGTCCCCACACAGTATTCTGTCCCTTTTTAGGCTCTCAAACATAATATTGCCCACTTCTTTTTGTCCCCCACATAATATATTGTCTCTTTTTTAGGTCACCACAGAGTATTTTACCCCCACACAGTATACTGCTCCCTTTTTGGCACCCACACAGTAATATGTTAGCTTTACCTTTGACCCAAATTTTCCAAATGTCTTGGGTTTGGGTCGAACCAGAAACTTTTGCGGTTCATCACCCATAAAGCACTATAATACTCTGGGGTCTTCTCAGACCCTTGAGTGGGCACTCACCCACCAGGGTTCCCTATCCATTCTGTTTGGCTTCCTATTTCTTCCTACCATATTTTACACACTTGAAAAAGGGTTTGTTTTACCCAAAATGTGTTGTGCTTTTTCTGTACCTGATATCATTAAAAATTGACTTAACTCCATTTGTCGATTGGCTTTCGTTCCTCCCACATGACTATTTGAGCGCAGATCCTTGCCTCCTCCTTTTCTGCATTGAGTGTAATAAGGGGAGGCCCAGGAGAGGTGAGAAAAAAATAATGCAAAAATAACCATCTTTGGGGCAACATGGTGGCTCTTCGATGGTGGGCATCTTTGCAACATGTAGGGGGCCTTAGTGGTCACATGGAGCATGCTGAGCATCATGATCACAGTCACAGTCCTCAGCAGTGAACTTGTGACAACAGCCACAGGCTGCAAGATGCCTGAGCAAGATGCGGGGCACCACTGGATACCCAGGACAGGTGAGTATAACCATTTGTTGTTTTCACTCATCTCCTATTCAGTTATTTCACTAGGCAGATACCAATTGCCGATTTAAAAAATGTCACCCCTCAGTTTATACCAGAAGGCACCTCAGGATGGCTGTTGTGGTCCTCTTTATAGATTACAGTTATGATTGTAACATGTCTGGTTACATGAATATAACTTTTTATTCATAATATGTGTTTTTTTTATTTATTCTCACATAAACTATGTGAACATATTCCTTCAATGATACTGTGTTGATGTTGCCAGACTGAATTGATCTTCTTAACTATTACAATTTCTCATGAAAACAATTTAACACAATATCAAAACATGACATGTTAACAAAAGCCCTGAAAGGTTGCAATACACACCTCCCCACCATTACAGAATGGCCGCACAAAGACACAAATAATATAGTTAGAGTATGTGTTTATAGCTACTTATCAAATTATGTTGCTTTTAGAAAAGGTGTCTAACACATATCTGGACAAAAGGGTGCAGTGTTGGGTTTACAACCGCTATTTAAGAAATGTCGTTTAACACAATAATTGGTTTACGATCCAAATGATGGATCTATGAAGCTTTGTAGGCCTATAGGTGATCATCACCTTCAATAATGTTCACCTTCTTTCTTGCTATTGCACTCAGTAATGACAATTCCTGCTTAGAAAGAGTTAACTTCCTCAGTGATTCCTTAAGATTACAATTCTGAAGCCCACTTGTACATTACTTAGCCAGCTGCTTCAACATTGTTGAGTATAGCCAAGAGGAAATAAAAGGTTTACAAGGCAATGTTTTATTCTCTTATTTTCCTTTATCTAACCATGGTTCATTTAGCTGAGCACTAGATATGTTCATACTTTATACTTACAGATAGGTAAACCAGTTCATTGGGAACCAGGTTTGTCATAAATTTTTGAAAATGTTCTTATTCAAAGATTTTGTGGTTCAATCCATACAACCTAACTATATTGGTGGCCACCATATGAAAGGCATGGAGAAATGAGTCCCATAAAATGATAGACAAGAGAGGCTCAGTCATAATTCTTTGAAAGTTGCCTTCCTTGCAGGGGACAGCCAATCTTAAGGGATTATAGGTTTAAGGTGACTTGTAAGCAGTACAAAAAGCTCAGGAAAGATTAGAGAGAATGGGGAAGATTTACTAATAGTGTCTGAATTTTAGCCAGTGCAGCTTTAGACTAGACAGTCTTAAATTGTTCTAGATTTATCTAATACTAATGCTGGATATGCTGGCATAACCTTCTCAATGACCCCCATCTCAAGGGGTCCATTCCCTCCACACCCAAATTTACATTTAGGCATGTCAGGACCCTCAAGAGCCGGATTGCCCCCAGCAGACTTAAGAAGGATGTGTAGGCCCACTTGGGGGGTAACAGAACATACCAGAAAAGGCATATTTAAATGTGGGAAAAAGAGATATATCTATTGTAACGGGATTGGCTCAGGGATAGTCGTCTCCGCAGATAGACAAGCACTTTTTGCACAAAAATGAAAGTCTGATCCAGCCAAGTCTGGTACAACTGGCCGCAACCAGTTTTATTACAGTTTTCCAGGCAAAACAAAACAGAAACAATACAAAATAAAATCCTAGTCGTCCGGCTTCTACCTTCAACAGCAAGTATCCTAACTTAAAGACAGCTGGGCCTTCTGCACAGCTCCCTAAAACACAAAACACAGCAGTTTAGCTCACATGTATTTTCCCCAGGAGTAGACAGAGCCATATACCTGTGGGCTTTCTGCCTCTTTATACACAACCTTCGGGAACACAGGCATTAACCCCACACATCTCAAAACCTGGAGTGGCTGAGTGGAGTAGACACACCCAATACTCCTACTCCAGCAGCCAGACCTTTTCCAGGGATTTGGTAAAACCTATAGAAAAATAATCACAGCCCATGTGAACGTGCTTGTATGTGGTACTTGAAGAAATACTCCTATTGGGTGCTCAAGACTTCATAACCTCCCAGTCCAGGCAACGCACATGGAAAAACAGTAAATGGGAAGTCGGCACTCCAAATGGTATTCAAGATTAAAACATTGCTTTAATGTCCATTGTTAAAATATTTTTCCACAACAACAGAAGACCAGTGCAAAAACTTCAAAATTTGTAAAAAACACTTACAGCATGATGAAAAATAGACGTGCCAAGGCATAGATGTACAAGCGTTAGTTGCCTACGCGTTTCGGGGTCTTGACCCCTTCCTCATGGCGAAGTTCGCCATGTTGTGGAAAAATATTTTAACAATGGACATTAAAGCAATGTTTTAATCTTGAATACCATTTGGAGTGCCGACTTCCCATTTACTGTTTTTCCATTTGGTAAAACCCTACGGCCAAGAACACAGCTTTTTTGCCAACTGTATTAGATTCTGTATGACAGGAACCTGGGAGAAATGTACACTCCTTCTATGACTTTGCCCCTGGTCCTGTCACACTATGTAATGTTTTGTAGCCCTTTTGGGTGTACTACATTTGTTTTGCTGTTTTCCATTTGCTGTTGCTGTTTTCTTTATGTACTTAGACTCTATGTTCAGCGTTCAGAGTATAAATAAGTATAAAACTGATCATTTGCTCAGCGTTTTTTATTTTGTAGAAGGCTTAGCAAATAAGAACCCCAAAACCATTGTAGACTGCTGTTTTTTTTTTGGGGGGGGATTAAACTGATTGGCTAATAGTCCCTTTCACTGCCCCAGGCAATCGCGAATATCACCATTAACCCTATTACCATCCTAGATTAGTAAAGAAGTCATAATTGATTCCCCCATTAGGCTAGATTACCAGGATGCTAATCCTTAAAACACCCTATATTATGTAATCTATGTGGGGGAGGTAGCTCGGTAGCAGCAATGATGTGGAAAACACAAAATCTGTAGCAAACAGGTTTATTTAAAAAAAAATCTGAATAAATAAACCTTTACTTCAGGTACAAAATTAGCAAAATAAAATACAGTCGTAACTCCAGGCAAAGGATGTGAAACAAAACCCTGCTCGTCCGAGCTGCAACTAAATAATAAGAACTAACTGTACATGTGGCTTACTACCAACCACATGAGTAAACAAAAATAGTGCAAAACTGTTTCACCAGATTCTCAGTGTGTCAGGACAGACCGAAGCACCTCCTCTTGCTCCCAGGATTTCCCCTGAAGTGAAGGCTCTGCAGCCTTTTATGGCCCAGTAACAAGCCCAGGACCCACACATGGGAAGAGGCCTACTCAAGACTCGTCCTGGACCACACATAAGTCAAAAACCTGGGACTGATATATCGGGACTTTAGCACTCTGTCTGTCACGTTCTCACACCATGTATAGTTAGGAATTAAATTGTAGTATCAAGCAAAATCTAAATGACAGTATTAGTGTGTGTTCTTTCTGTGAGTATGGTTTAAACCAGGGGTCTCAAACTCGCGGCCCGCAGGCCGCATGCGGCCCCCCGAACAATTTTGTGCGGCCCGCACAAGCCTAGGGACGCCGGATCCAAGTTGAATCCAGACGTTTCACCATTTTGCCCACAGGCAGTTTTATATACTGCCGGAAAGCTGACAGTGCGCTGAGTTCAGCACACTGTCGGCTTTCCCGATGTGGGCCCAGTGTGAAGAGCTTACGGTCCGGTACCGTAGCTCTTCTATGGTCAGAAGAGCGTCTCTGACACTCAGTCAGAGACGTCCTCCTTCACAGCACAGCCAATCGCGCTGTGCTGTGAGAGCCGGGAGGAACGCCCCCTCCCTCTGCTCGCAGTACTCGTCCATAGACGAGCATTATCAGGGAGGGAGGGGGCGTTCCTCACGGCTCTCACAGCACAGCGCGATTGGCTGTGCTGTGAAGAAGGACGTCTCTGACTGAGTGTCAGAGACGCTCTTCTGACCATAGAAGAGCTACGGTACCGGACCGTAAGCTCTTCACACTGGGCCCACATCGGAAAAGCCGACAGTGTGCTGAACTTAGCGCACTGTCAGCTTTCCGGCAGTATATAAAACTGCCTGTGGGCAAAATGGTGGAAGGTCCTCTTTAAACATTGAGGTGGAATGAAGGGGCTCATGACACTGGGGGCAGACGAAGGGAGGGGGGAGAACGGCATGACACTGGGGCAGAAATGGAGGGACATGAATCTGGGGGCAGAGATGGGGGGACATGAAACTGGGGGCAGAAATGGAGGGACATGAATCTGGGGGCAGAGATGGGGGGACATGAATCTGGGGGCAGAGATGGGGGGACATGAATCTGGGGGCAGAGATGGGGGGACATGAATCTGGGGGCAGAGATGGGGGGACATGAATCTGGGGGCAGAGATGGGGGGACATGAATCTGGGGGCAGAGATGGGGGGACATGAATCTGAGGGCAGAGATGGGGGGACATGAATCTGGGGGCAGATGAAGGGTGTATATGTAACTGGGGGAAAGATGGAGGGGGGACATATAGTTTACGGGTGACTGTAGGAGGATTATACAGTGTGGGGGCACATGAAAAATGAATGGGTGGAGTCAACATAAAAGTGGGTGGAGCTAAATTTGCCGCAGTGCGGCCCGCCGACTGGCTGGGATCTTGCTCTGCGGCCCACATGCTGAGTTGAGTTTGAGACCCCTGGTTTAAACACTGAATTCTATTTGGACACATTATGGCTGAGGCCCCACATTGCGGAAACACAGCTTTTTTTGTTGCAGATTTTGTTGCGGTTTTTTGAGCCAAAGCCAAGAATGGCTACAAATGGAATTGGAAATATATAGAAAGCTCTTAAACTTCTAACTTCTGTTCAGTCTAGTCCTGGCTTTGGCTCAAAAAACCGCAACAAAATCTGCAACAAAAAAAGCTGCGTTTCCGCAATGTGGGGCCCCAGCCTATGGTGGTATTATGTTAGCTATTTTTGGTTTAATTATTTTGGCTGTAGGGACATTATAATGGTGTTGTGTGGCCTGAAATTACAGAAAATACAGTAAGTATATTTCAACTTAATCTATATCTGCCCTTTATTCTTTACATCAACAATTACAAAATCACATCATCTTTTCCTCAAATGAATCACAATATGTCAATGCTAAAACATACATGCATGACCCAGTTATTTTTCTGCACTAGTGTCATGCAATGCTAAACAGTGCGCCATTAAAATACTGACACTCATCATCAAAGCTCTACACAATCCGACATCTTGCTAACATTTATCTTTTCTTTCATTTTTGTCTTCTAATCGTTTTCGTTTCGAGTAGCCCCTCAATGTTCGACTACTCGAATCGAATATCGAACCCTATTATAGTCTATGGGGGAAAATGCTCGTTTCAGGGGTAGTCAACATTCGATCAAATTATACTTACCAATTCCACGAGTGAGGTTCGGGCTGGATCCTCCAAGAAGTCTTCTCCGTGCAGCGTCCCCGCGGCATCTTCCGGCTCTGAATTCACTTTGCCAGGCATCGGGCCTGGGCAGAGCCGACTGCGCATGCCCGCACTACAAGCGGACATGAGCAGTTGGCTCTGCCCAGACCCGATGCCTGACAAAGTGAATTCAGAGCCGGAAGATGCCGCGGGGAAGCTGCACGGAGAAGACTTATAAAGGTAGGAGAAGAACCAGTGTTGATTGGCTGACTGTATAGCATTCAGCCAATCAATGCTGGTTCTGCATCGAACTTTTACATTCGAAGAGCGAGTGGTACTCGATCGAGTACGAGTATTTCGAATACCGTAGTATTCGATCGAATACCTACTCGATCGAGTACTACTCGCTCATCTCTAATCCTCACCTTTCCCGGGTACTCCGATGTCTCCCAGCGCGGTCCAGTCTTCTCGGTCCAGTGTTGACATGTAGTGAAAGTCCCAGTCACACGTGACCACTGAGGCCAATCAGCGGCTTCAGCAGAAGGGATCTGTGACGTCACAGCCAGTGAGCAGTTTTACTTTGAGAAGATGCCGGAGCAGCAGGAACAGAACACGATGATTGGACACCGGAGCACCGGGGCCAGGTGAGTATGATACATGCAATCGATACAATATAAAAGTGAACCTTAATTAGGACCAAACTTTTTTGTTGCATTCATAAATCAATTTCACAAAGGGCTGAGACAACATGCCATACCTTTGATCAGACCATGCCCAAGATCCAAGTATTTTGGACCGGAATTATATCAAAGGGACTATGGATTTGTGGTTACCTGATTTGACTTTTTGTTGTACGACCTCCTGAAGCAAAAAGTTTACTGTAATAAGCCACAGACTATCCAGGAATCGAAAGACAATATCACACAGAAAATATTGTAAGTTACAGTGCTTTTGATTCCATGGAGTTTGGAGAGTTTCAGATGGGGGATGGCCAATACCAAGCAATAGCTGCTCCAAAAAGGTGAGACAAAGTTTTCTCGTTATCAACAATGTTATAATGATATGATTATGGCTCATTTTTATTAAAACCCTCTCTATAGATGAGTTCCATCTAGTTCAGATACTTGTTTGTCAGGGTACAACCTCTCTTTATGAGGAGAGGGTTGAAATGTTCTTGCTTGAAAAAGCTGGGTCACCATAGCCCCCTCCCCCCCTCCTCCCATGTCCTCTGATGTCAAGAAGAAGTTCCTGTGTCTGGCAACTTACAAATGTATTTATCTGTCTTGTACAACTTGTAAGGGAATTCTGAGCACAGGCCATAGGTGGTTTTCCTGTGACCACACAAAAAGATAACATTACTTACTCCTGACTACATCATAAGGCCGGGTTCACATGGAGTATTTTGGTTCGTAATGTGGAACGTAGACACCGCGGGATCTTTTGCGGGCCGTATACGCTCCCATTGTTTTCAATGGGAGCCAGTACCGTATACGTGGCGCTATTTTACGGCCGTGATTTTGCGGCCGCCGCAAAATAGCGCTGCGTATACTGTACTGGCTCCCATTGAAAACAATGGGAGCGTATACTGACCGCAAAAGATCCCGTAGCGTCTACATTCCACATTACGAACCAAAATACTCAGTGTGAACCCGGCCTAAAACGTCACATATGTAGATATACAAAAAATATAATTCACTTATAGTATATATGCAGAATCCTAGTGGACACTGCTTAAACAATTTTCTTGTATATTATTGTGTTTGTGCTACTATATATAAAGTTTTTGTATTTTCTTATGTTTTATATGTATTTTCCCTTTAATTGTATGTTTTTCAGCTTCCTTGTTTTTATGTTATGTTTTATATTCCCCTTATTGGTCTGTTTCACTGTGCCTGGCTACACTGCTAGTTCACAGGACTTAGAACATCTTTGGCTAATCACTGGCCATTAGGGGTTGAAGACTATACATCTCCAGGGAATGTTAGTCAGTTAGTAGTGTGCTAGCAGCCATGACACACATGCTGTGCATCCTCTGCAGCCCCAGAGGGAAAGCAACTATCCAACTGCTCAACAGAAAACCGTCTACTACTCTGAAACAAGGAAAACACTGGAGAAAAACTACATCCTCCATCAAGTACTTCACAGGCCCTCTTGTCAGCATCATAGCCTAGGACCATGATGGCAAACCTATGGCACGGGTGCCAGAGGTGGCACTCAGAGTCCTCTCTGTGGGCACCCATCTGTGAAACAGAGTATACTGTGTAATTAGTTTTTATTTTTAACAGTAACAAAATAAAAGTTATGTTTTAATTACTCCTGCAGTGCAAGCAAACTAAATACTAGAGTAATTTTCCCTTCAGTGATTTTGTTTTTGATTGTGGGTAACCGCCCGAATATTAGTCTATTACATGGCGGGTTTTTTGAACAACGATATAGACCCAAACGAGTGGTTGGAGGAGGCAAATAATGTTTTCTCTGAAAATGAGTTATCAGCTACAGACCAACCCATGTCGATTAAATTTGTTTTCAAGACCTTGACAAAATCTTACCGTGAATATATAAGATGTTGGTGGGAGATACAAGGGTTAAGTAAATATATTGAAAATAAAATAGTACCGCGGGGACTAAGGAATCCCACTCTCCCCCCGGAAAGGTTAAGATCGACTCCTTTCATGAAGAAATGGGAGGAGGTGAATACAAATAGTTCTATTCAACTAATGAAACTCCTGGTAGAAGAGGAGGAGGTAGCTTTGACAAGATATCTGACCTCTAGAGATGAGCGAACAGTGTTCTATCGAACTCATGTTCGATCGGATATTAGGCTGTTCGGCATGTTCGAATCGAATCGAACACCGCGTGGTAAAGTGCGCCATTACTCGATTCCCCTCCCACCTTCCCTGGCGCCTTTTTTGCTCCAATAACAGCGCAGGGTAGGTGGGACAGGAACTACGACACCGGTGACGTTGAAAAAAGTAGGCAAAACCCATTGGCTGCCGAAAACATGTGACCTCTAATTTAAAAGAACAGCGCCGCCCAGCTTCGCGTCATTCTGAGCTTGCAATTCACCGAGGACGGAGGTTTCCGTCCAGTTAGCTAGGGGTTAGATTCTGGGTAGGCAGGGACAGGCTAGGATAGGAAGGAGAAGACAACCAACAGCTCTTGTAAGAGCTAAATTCCAGGGAGAAGCTTGTCAGTGTAACGTGGCACTGACGGGCTCAATCGCCGCAACCCAGCTTTCCCAGGATCCTGAATGGAATACACTGTCAGTGTATTCCCGTATACCCGATATATACCCCCGATACCCGTTCCAACGGTGTGCCCCCCCACCTTCACCCCAGAAATACCCTGCAAGTCCCCTAGCAATAGAATTGGGGCTATATACACCCACTATTTTTGCTACTGCCATATAGTGCCATTGTCTCACTGGGAATTCAAAGAATATATTGGGCTTACATATAACTTCAATTCCAGGGAGAAGCTTGTCAGTGTAACGTGGCACTGACGGGCTCAATCGCCGCAACCCAGCTTTCCCAGGATCCTGAATGGAACACACTGACAGTGTATTCCCGTATACCCCATATATACACCCCAAATCCCCGTTCCAACGGTGTGCCCCCCCACCTTCACCTCAGAAATACCCTGCAAGTCCCCTAGCAATAGAATTGGGGCTATATACACCCACAATTTTTGCTACTGGTATACAGTGCCATTGTCTCACTGGGAATTCAAAGAATATATGGGGGTTATGTGCACCCACAATTTTTAATACTGCTATACAGTGCCATTGTCTGACTGGGAATTCAAAGAATATATGGGGGTTATGTGCACCCACAATTTTTAATACTGGTATATAGTGCCATTGTCTGACTGGGAATTCAAAGAATATATGGGGGTTACGTGCACCCACAATTTTTAATACTGGTATACAGTGCCATTGTCTGACTGGGAATTCAAAGAATATATGGGGGTTACGTGCACCCACAATTTTTAATACTGCTATACAGTGCCATTGTCTGACTGGGAATTCAAAGAATATATGGGGGTTACGTGCACCCACAATTTTTAATACTGGTATACAGTGCCATTGTCTGACTGGGAATTCAAAGAATATATGGGGGTTACGTGCACCCACAATTTTTAATACTGCTATACAGTGCCATTGTCTGACTGGGAATTCAAAGAATATATGGGGGTTACGTGCACCCACAATTTTTAATACTGGTATACAGTGCCATTGTCTGACTGGGAATTCAAAGAATATATGGGGGTTATGTGCACCCACAATTTTTAATACTGGTATATAGTGCCATTGTCTGACTGGGAATTCAAAGAATATATGGGGGTTACGTGCACCCACAATTTTTAATACTGGTATACAGTGCCATTGTCTGACTGGGAATTCAAAGAATATATGGGGGTTATGTGCACCCACAATTTTTAATACTGGTATACAGTGCCATTGTCTGACTGGGAATTCAAAGAATATATGGGGGTTATGTGCACCCACAATTTTTACTACTGGTATACAGTGCCATTGTCTAACTGGGAATTCAAAGAATATATTGGGGTGACGTGCACCCACAATTTTTGCTACTGCTATACAGTTCCATTGTCTCACTGGGAATTCAAAGAATATATGGGGGTTATGTGCACCCACAATTTTTAATACTGGTATACAGTGCCATTGTCTGACTGGGAATTCAAAGAATATATGGGGGTTACGTGCACCCACAATTTTTAATACTGCTATACAGTGCCATTGTCTGACTGGGAATTCAAAGAATATATGGGGGTTATGTGCACCCACAATTTTTACTACTGGTATACAGTGCCATTGTCTGACTGGGAATTCAAAGAATATATGGGGGTTACGTGCACCCACAATTTTTAATACTGCTATACAGTGCCATTGTCTGACTGGGAATTCAAAGAATATATGGGGGTTATGTGCACCCACAATTTTTACTACTGGTATACAGTGCCATTGTCTGACTGGGAATTCAAAGAATATATTGGGGTGACGTGCACCCACAATTTTTGCTACTGCTATACAGTTCCATTGTCTGACTGGGAATTCAAAGAATATATGGGGGTTATGTGCACCCACAATTTTTAATACTGGTATATAGTGCCATTGTCTGACTGGGAATTCAAAGAATATATGGGGGTTATGTGCACCCACAATTTTTAATACTGGTATACAGTGCCATTGTCTGACTGGGAATTCAAAGAATATATGGGGGTTATGTGCACCCACAATTTTTAATACTGGTATATAGTGCCATTGTCTGACTGGGAATTCAAAGAATATATGGGGGTTACGTGCACCCACAATTTTTAATACTGCTATACAGTGCCATTGTCTGACTGGGAATTCAAAGAATATATGGGGGTTATGTGCACCCACAATTTTTAATACTGGTATACAGTGCCATTGTCTAACTGGGAATTCAAAGAATATATTGGGGTGACGTGCACCCACAATTTTTGCTACTGCTATACAGTTCCATTGTCTCACTGGGAATTCAAAGAATATATGGGGGTTATGTGCACCCACAATTTTTAATACTGGTATACAGTGCCATTGTCTGACTGGGAATTCAAAGAATATATGGGGGTTATGTGCACCCACAATTTTTAATACTGGTATATAGTGCCATTGTCTGACTGGGAATTCAAAGAATATATGGGGGTTACGTGCACCCACAATTTTTAATACTGGTATACAGTGCCATTGTCTGACTGGGAATTCAAAGAATATATGGGGGTTATGTGCACCCACAATTTTTACTACTGGTATACAGTGCCATTGTCTAACTGGGAATTCAAAGAATATATTGGGGTGACGTGCACCCACAATTTTTGCTACTGCTATACAGTTCCATTGTCTCACTGGGAATTCAAAGAATATATGGGGGTTATGTGCACCCACAATTTTTAATACTGGTATACAGTGCCATTGTCTGACTGGGAATTCAAAGAATATATGGGGGTTACGTGCACCCACAATTTTTAATACTGCTATACAGTGCCATTGTCTGACTGGGAATTCAAAGAATATATGGGGGTTATGTGCACCCACAATTTTTACTACTGGTATACAGTGCCATTGTCTGACTGGGAATTCAAAGAATATATGGGGGTTACGTGCACCCACAATTTTTAATACTGCTATACAGTGCCATTGTCTGACTGGGAATTCAAAGAATATATGGGGGTTATGTGCACCCACAATTTTTACTACTGGTATACAGTGCCATTGTCTGACTGGGAATTCAAAGAATATATTGGGGTGACGTGCACCCACAATTTTTGCTACTGCTATACAGTTCCATTGTCTGACTGGGAATTCAAAGAATATATGGGGGTTATGTGCACCCACAATTTTTAATACTGGTATACAGTGCCATTGTCTAACTGGGAATTCAAAGAATATATTGGGGTGACGTGCACCCACAATTTTTGCTACTGCTATACAGTTCCATTGTCTCACTGGGAATTCAAAGAATATATGGGGGTTATGTGCACCCACAATTTTTAATACTGGTATACAGTGCCATTGTCTGACTGGGAATTCAAAGAATATATGGGGGTTATGTGCACCCACAATTTTTAATACTGGTATATAGTGCCATTGTCTGACTGGGAATTCAAAGAATATATGGGGGTTACGTGCACCCACAATTTTTAATACTGGTATACAGTGCCATTGTCTGACTGGGAATTCAAAGAATATATGGGGGTTATGTGCACCCACAATTTTTACTACTGGTATACAGTGCCATTGTCTGACTGGGAATTCAAAGAATATATGGGGGTTACGTGCACCCACAATTTTTAATACTGCTATACAGTGCCATTGTCTGACTGGGAATTCAAAGAATATATGGGGGTTATGTGCACCCACAATTTTTACTACTGGTATACAGTGCCATTGTCTGACTGGGAATTCAAAGAATATATTGGGGTGACGTGCACCCACAATTTTTGCTACTGCTATACAGTTCCATTGTCTGACTGGGAATTCAAAGAATATATGGGGGTTATGTGCACCCACAATTTTTAATACTGGTATATAGTGCCATTGTCTGACTGGGAATTCAAAGAATATATGGGGGTTATGTGCACCCACAATTTTTAATACTGGTATACAGTGCCATTGTCTGACTGGGAATTCAAAGAATATATGGGGGTTATGTGCACCCACAATTTTTAATACTGGTATATAGTGCCATTGTCTGACTGGGAATTCAAAGAATATATGGGGGTTACGTGCACCCACAATTTTTAATACTGCTATACAGTGCCATTGTCTGACTGGGAATTCAAAGAATATATGGGGGTTATGTGCACCCACAATTTTTAATACTGGTATACAGTGCCATTGTCTGACTGGGAATTCAAAGAATATATGGGGGTTATGTGCACCCACAATTTTTAATACTGGTATACAGTGCCATTGTCTGACTGGGAATTCAAAGAATATATGGGGGTTATGTGCACCCACAATTTTTAATACTGGTATATAGTGCCATTGTCTGACTGGGAATTCAAAGAATATATGGGGGTTACGTGCACCCACAATTTTTAATACTGCTATACAGTGCCATTGTCTGACTGGGAATTCAAAGAATATATGGGGGTTATGTGCACCCACAATTTTTAATACTGGTATACAGTGCCATTGTCTGACTGGGAATTCAAAGAATATATGGGGGTTATGTGCACCCACAATTTTTAATACTGGTATACAGTGCCATTGTCTGACTGGGAATTCAAAGAATATATGGGGGTTATGTGCACCCACAATTTTTAATACTGGTATACAGTGCCATTGTCTGACTGGGAATTCAAAGAATATATGGGGGTTATGTGCACCCACAATTTTTACTACTGGTATACAGTGCCATTGTCTAACTGGGAATTCAAAGAATATATTGGGGTGACGTGCACCCACAATTTTTACTACTGGTATACAGTGCCATTGTCTGACTGGGAATTCCACAAATAATTTGGGGATTCATTCACCCTACATCTCAGGCTCTTGCCATATTCACCCAGGTTGTCAGTGCTGCACCAGCTCGTTCCCAGACAGCTCGGCCCGAAAAACGCGTTACCTATATAGAGGATTTGGACAATGAAGACAACATGTTCTAAATCTAATGTCTGCACCTTCTCCAGAATTAAAATAAAGGCAGCGTTTAACTTTCAAATAGCACTGCACAAAGGAAGAGCTTATCAGCTTGTCTCATGACATGCTACTGAAAAGTTTCATTTGTGTATCTTAATGTAAATATAGTTGTATAAGCTTTTTGGGTTTTAGGTACTGCCAAGTTATTTATTACCACCCACTCCCTTATAATGATGATGACGCCAAAGTCACTGTGGGTGTTCAGAGCTCACAGCTTTGGGTGACATTTGTCTTGCTCTCTGTCGGTACCAGCTGTCTTTTTGGATACCGTAAAGTTATGTTGACTTTATTAACAGCTATAGAAGCTTTAGCCAGGTTGTGACGGTGTGTAACCCTAACAACACTAAGTGGGATACACATTAATAGTCAGTCTATGTACGCTAAACGTATCACTGAAGTAATTTTTTTTCCCTCTCCCCTAATATAAGAAAGGAACAGACATTAGACCTAGACCGGGGTTCGAGGCTTGAAAAAATCCAGTATTATTTGTTCTTCATGATGTGAAATATGTGTTGAAAAGCAACCCAAGATGAAGTCAGCCATGTGTGCCAGTGTGTTACTTGGCATGCCTTTGCTGGCCCCAACTGTAAGGGTCACTCTCCATTTCCTCCATTTTCCACTCCCCTTCACACCATTTGTGGTGAAGCAATGGGATGCACTGAAGTGCACCCTCTAGCCTCGTGTGGGATAGGGACATCAGATGCCACTCCAACCCCCTCGTCTTCCTCCGCCAGCCAACGGTGCGAAGATGAGAGGAGTGTGCTCTGAATGTTTTCTGCCTAGCAGAGGCTAGTTCTCACTTACGAAAATGGCCCCACTTTGACCTGTATATCAGGCACAATGGTGTAGGTTTCAAAGAAACATGGCACCAACAAGTTGGAAAACGTGGGCCATGCGTGGACCGTGTTTGAGTCTGGCAAGCTCCAGATCTGCTACCAGGTTCCAGCCATTATCACAGGCGCAAAAATGCCAGGCCTCAGGTGTAGCAGGGAAAAAAAAATGCCATCTCAGCCAGGATGGCATCCCTGACCTCGGAGGCACTGTGCTGTCTGTCCCCCAAGCTGATCAGTTTCAGCACGGCCTACTGACATCTCCCCATGCCAGTGTTACAGTGTTTTCCGCTAGTAGCTGGGGTGGAGGTTGCAGCTTCGTAGGGTTTCAGTCTACTCCTGCCATGAATTTTGGCCTGGGAGAGGAGATAGGCCACCCCAGTTTGCACCCGGGGAACAGACTCCACCACATTCACCCTGCCTGTCATTAAAGATAAGCACTGCAGCATCCCTGACCACAGGCGCTTGTCCATGTGTCGGTGGTCAAGTGGACCTTGCAGCAAAGCGCAGAGCTCTGGGCCCGACTGATGTTATGGGACACATGCAGGCGCAAGGCAGAGACAGCACACCAAGAGAAGTAGTAACGGCTAGGCCCAGCATAGGGAGGTGCCCCAGCTGCCATCTGCTGACGGAAGGCCTGGGTCTCCAGAAGCATAAACAAACACCAACATCTCCAGGGCCAGCAGTTTATCGATGAGGCTGTTACAGGCTTGGGCATGGGGGTGGGTTGTATTGTACTTCTGCCTGCAATGAAAAGCTTGGGAAATGTGGAGTGGCTGGGAAGAGGCGCATGATGGTGCAGGCCAAAAGGGCGCATGAGG